>NW_026645998.1:300000-482000 GCF_949987535.1 Balaenoptera acutorostrata
GCCCGCTCCCTAAAAAGCGAGTAGAAAAATGGAGCTCAGGGGCACTGCAATTCACAAACCTGCAGAGTTTTAAATGATAACTCTCGTGCACAAATATATTAAGGGAAGGCAACGAAGAGGCTTTGAAAGCAAGGCAGAATTGCAGGAAACAGATTTCAGGAGGCAGATTCGAATCGCCTTGAAAGCACATGAAAAGCGGCAAAACGTGGACAATGATGCCCTTGGCCAAAAAGGGCGTATGCGTTTTTTCCTGAATATATTCAGGAAAAAATGCATACGCCCTTTTTGGCCAACCAAGCAACCTGGAAAGGCAAATCAGTGCTACAAAGAAGTTTCGCTTCTCAGGGGGAAAAAGGGCCATGCGGAAAAAAGTGTCCAAACCAGAAATGCAGGACCTGCCATGGAGAAATGGGAGCCTTGCTACGCTGATGGTTGGGATGTAAATTGCCAACAACGACTCTGGAGAAGTGTAAGGTGTGTTCTGAAACATCTAAAAAACACAGCTTGGAGAGCATAGGGCACTTCCACTCATGGGCGTATAAATTGGGAAAACTAAAAATCAGCAAGACACAGGCACCCCACATTTTAGGGCTGCTCTGTTGACAAGAACCGCCACTTCATTACACCTTAAATATCCTAGGAAAGAGAAAAATGGATAAAGAAGTTGTGGACCTCATGTACAATGGAATATCACTCAGCCATGAAATCAACGTCATAAGGCTAGTAGCAGCACGATGAGTGGATTTAGGTACGACGATTCTAAGTGAAATAAGTCACACAGAAAAAGACACTTATCATAAGATATCACTTATAGAGGGAATGTAAAAACTGCTACACTTGAACTGAATGGCAAAACAGAACAGAGTCAGACGTTTAGAAAACACACTATGGCTGCTGAACGGGAAAGGTGAGGTGGGGTGATGCATAAAACAAGGGTTTCAAATTAGCTCAGATACCGTTCCATAAACCCAATATGTAAGAGACAAGACCTATTCCTTTTTCAGTGAACTGGACTCAACACCCCCTATTCACCACACAAGAATATATCTGACTAGTAAGAATCTTCAAACCTATGTATTGATATCTCTCTGTAAGTGAGTCAAGGGGGTGTAAAGCGGCATAAACACAGCCGTGAAAAGCAGCTAAACCCCATTATAAAAATAAATTACTTTTAAAAACCAGTGAAACAAAGACAGAGAAAGAGAGAGAAATTCTTACAAAATTCGTTCAGGGACTGTGCTGCAACCTGGATTGACCATATCTAGACCCACAGCTGATTGAGACATAAGGGTGGACACTCTTGGGGCTGAGAGGTTCGGTGAGGTTGGGTGAGCCAACGCAGACCCTTTCAAGTAATACTGCAGGGTACCCATCCCATGGGTCCCAAATCTCCAGGTTCAAGGGCATCTTCCTACGTCGAAAACGTGCATGGGAAACCCAGAAGATGGTACACCGTGTGATCGGGATAGGTTTCTTAAACGCACCTCATTTCTCATCTCCTTTGCTCGGGTTCGCCATTCCAGCCGATTTACTAGCCATCTCCCTCCTTGGAGAATCAGCACCTTTAACCTCCTGTTCCGTACAGGTTGCAATTTGTCCTGAGGATGAACGGGAAGAGGGGGAACCAATGAGAGACTAGCTCTAGGTGTTGGGACAGGCACAGGTCACTCTATTTTCCCATCAGGAAGAAGAATTAACCACAGCCTCAGCCTGCCCCCCAGAACGAGAAGAGGGCCACAAGCAATCCTGCGCTTTTGCGGCCAGCTCCCAAAAAGCGACTTGAAAAATGGAACTCAGGGGCACTGCAATTCCCAAACCTGCAGAGTTATAAATGATAACTCTCGTCCACAAATATATTGAGGGAAGGCAACGAAGAGGATTTGAAAGCAAGGCAGAATTGCAGGAAACAGATTTCAGGAGGTAGATTCGAATCGCCTTGAAAGCACATGAAAAGCGGCAAAACGTGGACAATGATGCCCTTGGCCAAAAAGGGCGTATGCGTGTTTTCCTGAATATATTCAGGAAAACACGCATACGCCCTTTTTGGCCAACCAAGCAACCTGGAAAGGCAAATCAGCGCTCCAAAGAAGTCTGGCTTCCCAGCGGGCAAAAGGGCCATGCGGAAAAAAGTGTCCAAAGCAGAAATGCAGGACCGGCCATGGAGTAATGGCAGCCTTGCTACGCTGATGGGCGGGATGTAAATTGCCAACAGCCACTCTGGAGAAGTGTACGGTGTGTCCTGAAACATCTAAAAAACACAGATTGGAGAGAATAGGGCACTTCCACTCATGGGCGTATAAATTGGGAAAACTAAAAATCAGCAAGACACAGGCACCCCAAAGTTTAGGGCTGCTCTGATGACAAGAACCCCCACTTCATTACACCTTAAATATCCTAGGAAAGAGAAAAATTGATAAAGAAGTTGTGGTCCTCATGTACAATGGAATATCACTCAGCCATGAAATCAACGTCATAAGGCTAGTAGCAGCACGATGAGGGGATTTAGGTACGACGACTCTAAGTGAAATAAGTCACACAGAAAGAGACACTTATCATAAGATATCACTTATAGAGGGAATGTAAAACCGCTACACTTGAACTGAATTACAAAACAGAACAGAGTCACACGTTTAGAAAACACACTATGGCTGCTGAACGGGAAAGGTAAGGTGGGGTGATGCATAAAAAAAGGGTTTCGAATTAGCTCAGATACCGTTCCATAAACACAATATGTAATAGACAAGACCTACTCCTTGCTCAGTGAACTGGACTCAACACCCCCTATTCACCGCACAAGAATATATCTGACTAGTAAGAATCTTCAAACCTATGTATTGATATCTCTCTGTAAGTGAGTCAAGGGGGTGTAAAGCGGCATAAACACAGCCGTGAAAAGCAGCTAAACCCCATTATAAAAATAAATTACTTTTTAAATCCCGTGAAACAAAGACAGTGAAAGAGAGAGAAATTCTTACAAAATTTGTTCAGGGGCTGTGATGCCACCTGGATTGACCATATCTAGACCCACAGCTAATTGAGACATAAGGGTGGACACTCTTGGGGCTGAGAGGATTGGTGAGGTTGGGTGAGCCAACACAGAGCCTTTAAAGTAATACTGCATGGTACCCATCCCATGGGTCCCAAATCTCCAGGTTTAAGGGCATCTTCCTACATCGAAAACATGCATGAGAAACCCAGAACATGGTACACCGTGTGATCGGGAAAGGTTTCTAAAACGCACCTCATTTCTCTTCTCCTTGTGCTCGGGTTCGCCATTGCAGCCGCTTTACTAGCCATCTCCCTCCTTGGAGAAAGAGCACCTTTAACCTCCTGTTCCGTACAGGTTGCAATTTGTCCTGAGGATGAACGGGAAGAGGGGGAACCAATGAGAAACTAGCTCTAGGTGTTGGGACAGGCACAGGTCACTCTATTTTCCCGTCAGGAAGAAAAATTAACCACAGGCTTAGCCTGCCAACCGAAACCAGAATAGGGCCTGAAGCAATCCTGCGCTTTTGCGGCCAGCTTCCAAAAAAGCGACTTGAAAAATGGACCTCAGGGGCACTGCAATTCACAAACCAGCAGATTTATAAATGATAACTCTCGTCCACAAATATATTGAGGGAAGGCAACGAAGAGGATTTGAAAGCAAGGCAGAATTGCAGGAAACAGATTTCAGGAGGCAGATTCGAATCGCCTTGAAAGCACATGAAAATCGGCAAAACGTGGACAACGATGCCCTTGGTCAAAAAGGGCGTATGCGTTTTTTCCTGAATATATTCAGGAAAAAACGCATACGCCCTTTTTGGCCAACCAAGCAACCTGGAAAGGCAAATCAGCGCTACAAAGAAGTCTCGCTTCCCAGCGGGCAAAAGAGCCATGCGGAAAAAAGTGTCAAAACCCGAAATGCAGGACCGGCCATGGAGAAATGGGAGCATTGCTACGCTGATGGGCGTGATGTAAATTGCCAACAGCCACTCTGGAGAAGTGTACGGTGTGTCCTGAAACATCTAAAAAACACAGCTTGGATAGCATAGGGCACTTCCACTCATGGGCGTATAAATTGGGAAAACTAAAAATCAGCAAGACACAGGCACCCCAAAGTTTAGGGCTGCTCTGTTGACAAGAATCCCCACTTCATTACACCTTATATATCCTAGGAAAGAGAAAAATGGATAAAGAAGTTGTGGTCCTCATGTACAATGGAATATCACTCAGCCATGAAATCAACGTCATAAGGCTAGTAGCAGCACGGTGAGTGGATTTAGGTACGACGACTCTAAGTGAAATAAGTCACACAGAAAAAGACACTTATCATAAGATATCACTTATAGAGGGAATGTAAAAACTGCTACACTTGAACTGAATTACAAAACAGAACAGAGTCACACGTTTAGAAAACACACTATGGCTGCTGAACGGGCAAGGTGAGGTGGGGTGATGCATAAAACAAGGGTTTCAAACTAGCTCAGATACCGTTCCATAAACCCAATATGTAATAGACAAGACCTACTCCTTGCTCAGTGAACTGGACACAACACCCCCTATTCACCGCACAAGAATATATCTGACTAGTAAGAGTCTTCAAAGCTATGTATTGATATCTCTCTGTAAGAGAGTCAAGGGGGTATAAAGCGGCATAAACACAGCCGTGAAAAGCAGCTAAACCCCATTATAAAAATAAATTACTTTACAAAACCCGTGAAACAAAGACAGTAAAAGAGAGAGAAATTCTTACAAAATTCGTTCAGGGGCTGTGATGCAACCTGGATTGTCCATATCTACACCCACAGCTGTTTGAGACATAAGGGTGGACACTCTTGGGGCTGAGAGTTTTGGTGAGGTTGGGTGAGCCAACGCAGACCCTTTCAAGTAATACTGCATGTTACCCATCCCATGGGCCCCAAATCTCCAGGTGCAAAGGCATCTTCCTAAATCGAATACATGCATGAGAAACCCAGAAGATGGTACACCATGTGATTCGCAAAGGTTTCTAAAACGCACCTCATTAGTCATCTCCTTGCGCTCGGGTTTGCCATTCCAGCCGATTTACTAGCCATCTCCCTCCTTGGAGAATCAGCACATTTAACCTCCTGTTCTGTACAGGTTGCAATTTATCCTGAGGTTGAACTGGAAGAGGGGGAACCAATGAGAGACTAGCTCTAGGTGTTGGGACAGGCACAGGTCACTGTATTTTCCCATCAGAAAGAAGAATTAACCACAAGCTCAGCCAGACCCCAGAACCAAAAGAGGGCCTGAAGCAATCCTGCGCTTTTGGGGCCAGCTCCCAAAAAAGCGAGTTGAAAAATGGAGCTCAGGGGCACTGCAATTCAGAAACCTGCAGATTTATAAAGGATACCTCTCGTCCACAAATATATTAAGGGAAGGCAACGAAGAGGCTTTGAAAGCAAGGCAGAATTGCAGGAAACAGATTTCAGGAAGTAGATTTGAATCGCCTTGAAAGCACATGAAAAGCGGCAAAACTTGGACAATGATGCCCTTGGCCAAAAAGGGCGTATGCGTTTTTTCCTGAATATATTCAGGAAAAAACGCATACGCCCTTTTGGCCAACCAAGCAACATGGAAAGGCAAATCAGCGCTCCAAAGAAGTCTCGCTTCCCAGCGGGCAAAAGGGCCATGTTGCAAAAAAGTGTCAAAAACAGAAATGCAGGACCGGCCATGGAGTAATGGCAGCCTTGCTACGCTGATGGGCGGGATGTAAATTGCCAACAGCCACTCTGGAGAAGCGTACGGTGTGTCCTGAAACATCTAAAAAACACAGCTTGGAGAGCATAGGGCACTTCCACTCATGGGCGTATAAATTGGGAAAACTAAAAATCAGCAAGACACAGGCACCCCACATTTTAGGGCTGCTCTGTTGACAAGAACCGCCACTTCATTACACCTTAAATATCCTAGGAAAGAGAAAAATGGATAAAGAAGTTGTGGACCTCATGTACAATGGAATATCACTCAGCCATGAAATCAACGTCATAAGGCTAGTAGCAGCACGATGAGTGGATTTAGGTACGACGATTCTAAGTGAAATAAGTCACACAGAAAAAGACACTTATCATAAGATATCACTTATAGAGGGAATGTAAAAACTGCTACACTTGAACTGAATGGCAAAACAGAACAGAGTCAGACGTTTAGAAAACACACTATGGCTGCTGAACGGGAAAGGTGAGGTGGGGTGATGCATAAAACAAGGGTTTCAAATTAGCTCAGATACCGTTCCATAAACCCAATATGTAAGAGACAAGACCTATTCCTTTTTCAGTGAACTGGACTCAACACCCCCTATTCACCACACAAGAATATATCTGACTAGTAAGAATCTTCAAACCTATGTATTGATATCTCTCTGTAAGTGAGTCAAGGGGGTGTAAAGCGGCATAAACACAGCCGTGAAAAGCAGCTAAACCCCATTATAAAAATAAATTACTTTTAAAAACCAGTGAAACAAAGACAGAGAAAGAGAGAGAAATTCTTACAAAATTCGTTCAGGGACTGTGCTGCAACCTGGATTGACCATATCTAGACCCACAGCTGATTGAGACATAAGGGTGGACACTCTTGGGGCTGAGAGGTTCGGTGAGGTTGGGTGAGCCAACGCAGACCCTTTCAAGTAATACTGCAGGGTACCCATCCCATGGGTCCCAAATCTCCAGGTTCAAGGGCATCTTCCTACGTCGAAAACGTGCATGGGAAACCCAGAAGATGGTACACCGTGTGATCGGGATAGGTTTCTTAAACGCACCTCATTTCTCATCTCCTTTGCTCGGGTTCGCCATTCCAGCCGATTTACTAGCCATCTCCCTCCTTGGAGAATCAGCACCTTTAACCTCCTGTTCCGTACAGGTTGCAATTTGTCCTGAGGATGAACGGGAAGAGGGGGAACCAATGAGAGACTAGCTCTAGGTGTTGGGACAGGCACAGGTCACTCTATTTTCCCATCAGGAAGAAGAATTAACCACAGCCTCAGCCTGCCCCCCAGAACGAGAAGAGGGCCACAAGCAATCCTGCGCTTTTGCGGCCAGCTCCCAAAAAGCGACTTGAAAAATGGAACTCAGGGGCACTGCAATTCCCAAACCTGCAGAGTTATAAATGATAACTCTCGTCCACAAATATATTGAGGGAAGGCAACGAAGAGGATTTGAAAGCAAGGCAGAATTGCAGGAAACAGATTTCAGGAGGTAGATTCGAATCGCCTTGAAAGCACATGAAAAGCGGCAAAACGTGGACAATGATGCCCTTGGCCAAAAAGGGCGTATGCGTGTTTTCCTGAATATATTCAGGAAAACACGCATACGCCCTTTTTGGCCAACCAAGCAACCTGGAAAGGCAAATCAGCGCTCCAAAGAAGTCTGGCTTCCCAGCGGGCAAAAGGGCCATGCGGAAAAAAGTGTCCAAAGCAGAAATGCAGGACCGGCCATGGAGTAATGGCAGCCTTGCTACGCTGATGGGCGGGATGTAAATTGCCAACAGCCACTCTGGAGAAGTGTACGGTGTGTCCTGAAACATCTAAAAAACACAGATTGGAGAGAATAGGGCACTTCCACTCATGGGCGTATAAATTGGGAAAACTAAAAATCAGCAAGACACAGGCACCCCAAAGTTTAGGGCTGCTCTGATGACAAGAACCCCCACTTCATTACACCTTAAATATCCTAGGAAAGAGAAAAATTGATAAAGAAGTTGTGGTCCTCATGTACAATGGAATATCACTCAGCCATGAAATCAACGTCATAAGGCTAGTAGCAGCACGATGAGTGGATTTAGGTACGACGACTCTAAGTGAAATAAGTCACACAGAAAGAGACACTTATCATAAGATATCACTTATAGAGGGAATGTAAAACCGCTACACTTGAACTGAATTACAAAACAGAACAGAGTCACACGTTTAGAAAACACACTATGGCTGCTGAACGGGAAAGGTAAGGTGGGGTGATGCATAAAAAAAGGGTTTCGAATTAGCTCAGATACCGTTCCATAAACACAATATGTAATAGACAAGACCTACTCCTTGCTCAGTGAACTGGACTCAACACCCCCTATTCACCGCACAAGAATATATCTGACTAGTAAGAATCTTCAAACCTATGTATTGATATCTCTCTGTAAGTGAGTCAAGGGGGTGTAAAGCGGCATAAACACAGCCGTGAAAAGCAGCTAAACCCCATTATAAAAATAAATTACTTTTTAAATCCCGTGAAACAAAGACAGTGAAAGAGAGAGAAATTCTTACAAAATTTGTTCAGGGGCTGTGATGCCACCTGGATTGACCATATCTAGACCCACAGCTAATTGAGACATAAGGGTGGACACTCTTGGGGCTGAGAGGATTGGTGAGGTTGGGTGAGCCAACACAGAGCCTTTAAAGTAATACTGCATGGTACCCATCCCATGGGTCCCAAATCTCCAGGTTTAAGGGCATCTTCCTACATCGAAAACATGCATGAGAAACCCAGAACATGGTACACCGTGTGATCGGGAAAGGTTTCTAAAACGCACCTCATTTCTCTTCTCCTTGTGCTCGGGTTCGCCATTGCAGCCGCTTTACTAGCCATCTCCCTCCTTGGAGAAAGAGCACCTTTAACCTCCTGTTCCGTACAGGTTGCAATTTGTCCTGAGGATGAACGGGAAGAGGGGGAACCAATGAGAAACTAGCTCTAGGTGTTGGGACAGGCACAGGTCACTCTATTTTCCCGTCAGGAAGAAAAATTAACCACAGGCTTAGCCTGCCAACCGAAACCAGAATAGGGCCTGAAGCAATCCTGCGCTTTTGCGGCCAGCTTCCAAAAAAGCGACTTGAAAAATGGACCTCAGGGGCACTGCAATTCACAAACCAGCAGATTTATAAATGATAACTCTCGTCCACAAATATATTGAGGGAAGGCAACGAAGAGGATTTGAAAGCAAGGCAGAATTGCAGGAAACAGATTTCAGGAGGCAGATTCGAATCGCCTTGAAAGCACATGAAAATCGGCAAAACGTGGACAACGATGCCCTTGGTCAAAAAGGGCGTATGCGTTTTTTCCTGAATATATTCAGGAAAAAACGCATACGCCCTTTTTGGCCAACCAAGCAACCTGGAAAGGCAAATCAGCGCTACAAAGAAGTCTCGCTTCCCAGCGGGCAAAAGAGCCATGCGGAAAAAAGTGTCAAAACCCGAAATGCAGGACCGGCCATGGAGAAATGGGAGCATTGCTACGCTGATGGGCGTGATGTAAATTGCCAACAGCCACTCTGGAGAAGTGTACGGTGTGTCCTGAAACATCTAAAAAACACAGCTTGGATAGCATAGGGCACTTCCACTCATGGGCGTATAAATTGGGAAAACTAAAAATCAGCAAGACACAGGCACCCCAAAGTTTAGGGCTGCTCTGTTGACAAGAATCCCCACTTCATTACACCTTATATATCCTAGGAAAGAGAAAAATGGATAAAGAAGTTGTGGTCCTCATGTACAATGGAATATCACTCAGCCATGAAATCAACGTCATAAGGCTAGTAGCTGCACGGTGAGTGGATTTAGGTACGACGACTCTAAGTGAAATAAGTCACACAGAAAAAGACACTTATCATAAGATATCACTTATAGAGGGAATGTAAAAACTGCTACACTTGAACTGAATTACAAAACAGAACAGAGTCACACGTTTAGAAAACACACTATGGCTGCTGAACGGGCAAGGTGAGGTGGGGTGATGCATAAAACAAGGGTTTCAAACTAGCTCAGATACCGTTCCATAAACCCAATATGTAATAGACAAGACCTACTCCTTGCTCAGTGAACTGGACACAACACCCCCTATTCACCGCACAAGAATATATCTGACTAGTAAGAGTCTTCAAAGCTATGTATTGATATCTCTCTGTAAGAGAGTCAAGGGGGTATAAAGCGGCATAAACACAGCCGTGAAAAGCAGCTAAACCCCATTATAAAAATAAATTACTTTACAAAACCCGTGAAACAAAGACAGTAAAAGGGAGAGAAATTCTTACAAAATTCGTTCAGGGGCTGTGATGCAACCTGGATTGTCCATATCTACACCCACAGCTGTTTGAGACATAAGGGTGGACACTCTTGGGGCTGAGAGTTTTGGTGAGGTTGGGTGAGCCAACGCAGACCCTTTCAAGTAATACTGCATGTTACCCATCCCATGGGCCCCAAATCTCCAGGTGCAAAGGCATCTTCCTAAATCGAATACATGCATGAGAAACCCAGAAGATGGTACACCATGTGATTCGCAAAGGTTTCTAAAACGCACCTCATTAGTCATCTCCTTGCGCTCGGGTTTGCCATTCCAGCCGATTTACTAGCCATCTCCCTCCTTGGAGAATCAGCACATTTAACCTCCTGTTCTGTACAGGTTGCAATTTATCCTGAGGTTGAACTGGAAGAGGGGGAACCAATGAGAGACTAGCTCTAGGTGTTGGGACAGGCACAGGTCACTGTATTTTCCCATCAGAAAGAAGAATTAACCACAAGCTCAGCCAGACCCCAGAACCAAAAGAGGGCCTGAAGCAATCCTGCGCTTTTGGGGCCAGCTCCCAAAAAAGCGAGTTGAAAAATGGAGCTCAGGGGCACTGCAATTCAGAAACCTGCAGATTTATAAAGGATACCTCTCGTCCACAAATATATTAAGGGAAGGCAACGAAGAGGCTTTGAAAGCAAGGCAGAATTGCAGGAAACAGATTTCAGGAAGTAGATTTGAATCGCCTTGAAAGCACATGAAAAGCGGCAAAACTTGGACAATGATGCCCTTGGCCAAAAAGGGCGTATGCGTTTTTTCCTGAATATATTCAGGAAAAAACGCATACGCCCTTTTGGCCAACCAAGCAACATGGAAAGGCAAATCAGCGCTCCAAAGAAGTCTCGCTTCCCAGCGGGCAAAAGGGCCATGTTGCAAAAAAGTGTCAAAAACAGAAATGCAGGACCGGCCATGGAGTAATGGCAGCCTTGCTACGCTGATGGGCGGGATGTAAATTGCCAACAGCCACTCTGGAGAAGCGTACGGTGTGTCCTGAAACATCTAAAAAACACAGCTTGGAGAGCATAGGGCACTTCCACTCATGGGCGTATAAATTGGGAAAACTAAAAATCAGCAAGACACAGGCACCCCAAAGTTTAGGGCTGCTCTGATGACAAGAACCCCCACTTCATTACACCTTAAATATCCTAGGAAAGAGAAAAATTGATAAAGAAGTTGTGGTCCTCATGTACAATGGAATATCACTCAGCCATGAAATCAACGTCATAAGGCTAGTAGCAGCACGATGAGTGGATTTAGGTACGACGACTCTAAGTGAAATAAGTCACACAGAAAAAGACACTTATCATAAGATATCACTTATAGAGGGAATGTAAAACCGCTACACTTGAACTGAATTACAAAACAGAACAGAGTCACACGTTTAGAAAACACACTATGGATGCTAAACGGGATAGGTAAGGTGGGGTGATGCATAAAAAAAGGGTTTCGAATTAGCTCAGATACCGTTCCATAAACACAATATGTAATAGACAAGACCTACTCCTTGCTCAGTGAACTGGACTCAACACCCCCTATTCACCGCACAAGAATATATCTGACTAGTAAGAATCTTCAAACCTATGTATTGATATCTCTCTGTAAGTGAGTCAAGGGGGTGTAAAGCGGCATAAACACAGCCGTGAAAAGCAGCTAAACCCCATTATAAAAATAAATTACTTTTTAAATCCCGTGAAACAAAGACAGTGAAAGAGAGAGAAATTCTTACAAAATTTGTTCAGGGGCTGTGATGCCACCTGGATTGACCATATCTAGACCCACAGCTAATTGAGACATAAGGGTGGACACTCTTGGGGCTGAGAGGATTGGTGAGGTTGGGTGAGCCAACACAGAGCCTTTAAAGTAATACTGCATGGTACCCATCCCATGGGTCCCAAATCTCCAGGTTTAAGGGCATCTTCCTACATCGAAAACATGCATGAGAAACCCAGAACATGGTACACCGTGTGATCGGGAAAGGTTTCTAAAACGCACCTCATTTCTCTTCTCCTTGTGCTCGGGTTCGCCATTGCAGCCGCTTTACTAGCCATCTCCCTCCTTGGAGAAAGAGCACCTTTAACCTCCTGTTCCGTACAGGTTGCAATTTGTCCTGAGGATGAACGGGAAGAGGGGGAACCAATGAGAAACTAGCTCTAGGTGTTGGGACAGGCACAGGTCACTCTATTTTCCCGTCAGGAAGAAAAATTAACCACAGGCTTAGCCTGCCAACCGAAACCAGAATAGGGCCTGAAGCAATCCTGCGCTTTTGCGGCCAGCTTCCAAAAAAGCGACTTGAAAAATGGACCTCAGGGGCACTGCAATTCACAAACCAGCAGATTTATAAATGATAACTCTCGTCCACAAATATATTGAGGGAAGGCAACGAAGAGGATTTGAAAGCAAGGCAGAATTGCAGGAAACAGATTTCAGGAGGCAGATTCGAATCGCCTTGAAAGCACATGAAAATCGGCAAAACGTGGACAACGATGCCCTTGGTCAAAAAGGGCGTATGCGTTTTTTCCTGAATATATTCAGGAAAAAACGCATACGCCCTTTTTGGCCAACCAAGCAACCTGGAAAGGCAAATCAGCGCTACAAAGAAGTCTCGCTTCCCAGCGGGCAAAAGAGCCATGCGGAAAAAAGTGTCAAAACCCGAAATGCAGGACCGGCCATGGAGAAATGGGAGCATTGCTACGCTGATGGGCGTGATGTAAATTGCCAACAGCCACTCTGGAGAAGTGTACGGTGTGTCCTGAAACATCTAAAAAACACAGCTTGGATAGCATAGGGCACTTCCACTCATGGGCGTATAAATTGGGAAAACTAAAAATCAGCAAGACACAGGCACCCCAAAGTTTAGGGCTGCTCTGTTGACAAGAATCCCCACTTCATTACACCTTATATATCCTAGGAAAGAGAAAAATGGATAAAGAAGTTGTGGTCCTCATGTACAATGGAATATCACTCAGCCATGAAATCAACGTCATAAGGCTAGTAGCAGCACGGTGAGTGGATTTAGGTACGACGACTCTAAGTGAAATAAGTCACACAGAAAAAGACACTTATCATAAGATATCACTTATAGAGGGAATGTAAAAACTGCTACACTTGAACTGAATTACAAAACAGAACAGAGTCACACGTTTAGAAAACACACTATGGCTGCTGAACGGGCAAGGTGAGGTGGGGTGATGCATAAAACAAGGGTTTCAAACTAGCTCAGATACCGTTCCATAAACCCAATATGTAATAGACAAGACCTACTCCTTGCTCAGTGAACTGGACACAACACCCCCTATTCACCGCACAAGAATATATCTGACTAGTAAGAGTCTTCAAAGCTATGTATTGATATCTCTCTGTAAGAGAGTCAAGGGGGTATAAAGCGGCATAAACACAGCCGTGAAAAGCAGCTAAACCCCATTATAAAAATAAATTACTTTACAAAACCCGTGAAACAAAGACAGTAAAAGAGAGAGAAATTCTTACAAAATTCGTTCAGGGGCTGTGATGCAACCTGGATTGTCCATATCTACACCCACAGCTGTTTGAGACATAAGGGTGGACACTCTTGGGGCTGAGAGTTTTGGTGAGGTTGGGTGAGCCAACGCAGACCCTTTCAAGTAATACTGCATGTTACCCATCCCATGGGCCCCAAATCTCCAGGTGCAAAGGCATCTTCCTAAATCGAATACATGCATGAGAAACCCAGAAGATGGTACACCATGTGATTCGCAAAGGTTTCTAAAACGCACCTCATTAGTCATCTCCTTGCGCTCGGGTTTGCCATTCCAGCCGATTTACTAGCCATCTCCCTCCTTGGAGAATCAGCACATTTAACCTCCTGTTCTGTACAGGTTGCAATTTATCCTGAGGTTGAACTGGAAGAGGGGGAACCAATGAGAGACTAGCTCTAGGTGTTGGGACAGGCACAGGTCACTGTATTTTCCCATCAGAAAGAAGAATTAACCACAAGCTCAGCCAGACCCCAGAACCAAAAGAGGGCCTGAAGCAATCCTGCGCTTTTGGGGCCAGCTCCCAAAAAAGCGAGTTGAAAAATGGAGCTCAGGGGCACTGCAATTCAGAAACCTGCAGATTTATAAAGGATACCTCTCGTCCACAAATATATTAAGGGAAGGCAACGAAGAGGCTTTGAAAGCAAGGCAGAATTGCAGGAAACAGATTTCAGGAAGTAGATTTGAATCGCCTTGAAAGCACATGAAAAGCGGCAAAACTTGGACAATGATGCCCTTGGCCAAAAAGGGCGTATGCGTTTTTTCCTGAATATATTCAGGAAAAAACGCATACGCCCTTTTGGCCAACCAAGCAACATGGAAAGGCAAATCAGCGCTCCAAAGAAGTCTCGCTTCCCAGCGGGCAAAAGGGCCATGTTGCAAAAAAGTGTCAAAAACAGAAATGCAGGACCGGCCATGGAGTAATGGCAGCCTTGCTACGCTGATGGGCGGGATGTAAATTGCCAACAGCCACTCTGGAGAAGCGTACGGTGTGTCCTGAAACATCTAAAAAACACAGCTTGGAGAGCATAGGGCACTTCCACTCATGGGCGTATAAATTGGGAAAACTAAAAATCAGCAAGACACAGGCACCCCACATTTTAGGGCTGCTCTGTTGACAAGAACCGCCACTTCATTACACCTTAAATATCCTAGGAAAGAGAAAAATGGATAAAGAAGTTGTGGACCTCATGTACAATGGAATATCACTCAGCCATGAAATCAACGTCATAAGGCTAGTAGCAGCACGATGAGTGGATTTAGGTACGACGATTCTAAGTGAAATAAGTCACACAGAAAAAGACACTTATCATAAGATATCACTTATAGAGGGAATGTAAAAACTGCTACACTTGAACTGAATGGCAAAACAGAACAGAGTCAGACGTTTAGAAAACACACTATGGCTGCTGAACGGGAAAGGTGAGGTGGGGTGATGCATAAAACAAGGGTTTCAAATTAGCTCAGATACCGTTCCATAAACCCAATATGTAAGAGACAAGACCTATTCCTTTTTCAGTGAACTGGACTCAACACCCCCTATTCACCACACAAGAATATATCTGACTAGTAAGAATCTTCAAACCTATGTATTGATATCTCTCTGTAAGTGAGTCAAGGGGGTGTAAAGCGGCATAAACACAGCCGTGAAAAGCAGCTAAATCCCATTATAAAAATAAATTACTTTTAAAAACCAGTGAAACAAAGACAGAGAAAGAGAGAGAAATTCTTACAAAATTCGTTCAGGGACTGTGCTGCAACCTGGATTGACCATATCTAGACCCACAGCTGATTGAGACATAAGGGTGGACACTCTTGGGGCTGAGAGGTTCGGTGAGGTTGGGTGAGCCAACGCAGACCCTTTCAAGTAATACTGCAGGGTACCCATCCCATGGGTGCCAAATCTCCAGGTTCAAGGGCATCTTCCTACGTCGAAAACGTGCATGGGAAACCCAGAAGATGGTACACCGTGTGATCGGGATAGGTTTCTTAAACGCACCTCATTTCTCATCTCCTTTGCTCGGGTTCGCCATTCCAGCCGATTTACTAGCCATCTCCCTCCTTGGAGAATCAGCACCTTTAACCTCCTGTTCCGTACAGGTTGCAATTTGTCCTGAGGATGAACGGGAAGAGGGGGAACCAATGAGAGACTAGCTCTAGGTGTTGGGACAGGCACAGGTCACTCTATTTTCCCATCAGGAAGAAGAATTAACCACAGCCTCAGCCTGCCCCCCAGAACGAGAAGAGGGCCACAAGCAATCCTGCGCTTTTGCGGCCAGCTCCCAAAAAGCGACTTGAAAAATGGAACTCAGGGGCACTGCAATTCCCAAACCTGCAGAGTTATAAATGATAACTCTCGTCCACAAATATATTGAGGGAAGGCAACGAAGAGGATTTGAAAGCAAGGCAGAATTGCAGGAAACAGATTTCAGGAGGTAGATTCGAATCGCCTTGAAAGCACATGAAAAGCGGCAAAACGTGGACAATGATGCCCTTGGCCAAAAAGGGCGTATGCGTGTTTTCCTGAATATATTCAGGAAAACACGCATACGCCCTTTTTGGCCAACCAAGCAACCTGGAAAGGCAAATCAGCGCTCCAAAGAAGTCTGGCTTCCCAGCGGGCAAAAGGGCCATGCGGAAAAAAGTGTCCAAAGCAGAAATGCAGGACCGGCCATGGAGTAATGGCAGCCTTGCTACGCTGATGGGCGGGATGTAAATTGCCAACAGCCACTCTGGAGAAGTGTACGGTGTGTCCTGAAACATCTAAAAAACACAGATTGGAGAGAATAGGGCACTTCCACTCATGGGCGTATAAATTGGGAAAACTAAAAATCAGCAAGACACAGGCACCCCAAAGTTTAGGGCTGCTCTGATGACAAGAACCCCCACTTCATTACACCTTAAATATCCTAGGAAAGAGAAAAATTGATAAAGAAGTTGTGGTCCTCATGTACAATGGAATATCACTCAGCCATGAAATCAACGTCATAAGGCTAGTAGCAGCACGATGAGTGGATTTAGGTATGACGACTCTAAGTGAAATAAGTCACACAGAAAGAGACACTTATCATAAGATATCACTTATAGAGGGAATGTAAAACCGCTACACTTGAACTGAATTACAAAACAGAACAGAGTCACACGTTTAGAAAACACACTATGGCTGCTGAACGGGAAAGGTAAGGTGGGGTGATGCATAAAAAAAGGGTTTCGAATTAGCTCAGATACCGTTCCATAAACACAATATGTAATAGACAAGACCTACTCCTTGCTCAGTGAACTGGACTCAACACCCCCTATTCACCGCACAAGAATATATCTGACTAGTAAGAATCTTCAAACCTATGTATTGATATCTCTCTGTAAGTGAGTCAAGGGGGTGTAAAGCGGCATAAACACAGCCGTGAAAAGCAGCTAAACCCCATTATAAAAATAAATTACTTTTTAAATCCCGTGAAACAAAGACAGTGAAAGAGAGAGAAATTCTTACAAAATTTGTTCAGGGGCTGTGATGCCACCTGGATTGACCATATCTAGACCCACAGCTAATTGAGACATAAGGGTGGACACTCTTGGGGCTGAGAGGATTGGTGAGGTTGGGTGAGCCAACACAGAGCCTTTAAAGTAATACTGCATGGTACCCATCCCATGGGTCCCAAATCTCCAGGTTTAAGGGCATCTTCCTACATCGAAAACATGCATGAGAAACCCAGAACATGGTACACCGTGTGATCGGGAAAGGTTTCTAAAACGCACCTCATTTCCCTTCTCCTTGTGCTCGGGTTCGCCATTGCAGCCGCTTTACTAGCCATCTCCCTCCTTGGAGAAAGAGCACCTTTAACCTCCTGTTCCGTACAGGTTGCAATTTGTCCTGAGGATGAACGGGAAGAGGGGGAACCAATGAGAAACTAGCTCTAGGTGTTGGGACAGGCACAGGTCACTCTATTTTCCCGTCAGGAAGAAAAATTAACCACAGGCTTAGCCTGCCAACCGAAACCAGAATAGGGCCTGAAGCAATCCTGCGCTTTTGCGGCCAGCTTCCAAAAAAGCGACTTGAAAAATGGACCTCAGGGGCACTGCAATTCACAAACCAGCAGATTTATAAATGATAACTCTCGTCCACAAATATATTGAGGGAAGGCAACGAAGAGGATTTGAAAGCAAGGCAGAATTGCAGGAAACAGATTTCAGGAGGCAGATTCGAATCGCCTTGAAAGCACATGAAAATCGGCAAAACGTGGACAACGATGCCCTTGGTCAAAAAGGGCGTATGCGTTTTTTCCTGAATATATTCAGGAAAAAACGCATACGCCCTTTTTGGCCAACCAAGCAACCTGGAAAGGCAAATCAGCGCTACAAAGAAGTCTCGCTTCCCAGCGGGCAAAAGAGCCATGCGGAAAAAAGTGTCAAAACCCGAAATGCAGGACCGGCCATGGAGAAATGGGAGCATTGCTACGCTGATGGGCGTGATGTAAATTGCCAACAGCCACTCTGGAGAAGTGTACGGTGTGTCCTGAAACATCTAAAAAACACAGCTTGGATAGCATAGGGCACTTCCACTCATGGGCGTATAAATTGGGAAAACTAAAAATCAGCAAGACACAGGCACCCCAAAGTTTAGGGCTGCTCTGTTGACAAGAATCCCCACTTCATTACACCTTATATATCCTAGGAAAGAGAAAAATGGATAAAGAAGTTGTGGTCCTCATGTACAATGGAATATCACTCAGCCATGAAATCAACGTCATAAGGCTAGTAGCAGCACGATGAGTGGATTTAGGTACGACGACTCTAAGTGAAATAAGTCACACAGAAAAAGACACTTATCATAAGATATCACTTATAGAGGGAATGTAAAACCGCTACACTTGAACTGAATTACAAAACAGAACAGAGTCACACGTTTAGAAAACACACTATGGATGCTAAACGGGATAGGTAAGGTGGGGTGATGAATAAAAAAAGGGTTTCGAATTAGCTCAGATACCGTTCCATAAACACAATATGTAATAGACAAGACCTACTCCTTGCTCAGTGAACTGGACTCAACACCCCCTATTCACCACACAAGAATATATCTGACTAGTAAGAATCTTCAAACCTATGTATTGATATCTCTCTGGAAGTGAGTCAAGGGGCTGTAACACGGCCTAAACACAGCCGTGAAAAGCAGCTAAACCCCATTATAAAAATAAATTACTTTTCAAAACCCATGTAACAAAGACAGTGAAAGAGAGAGAAATTCTTACAAAATTCGTTCAGGGGCTGTGATGCAACCTGGATTGACCATATCTGGACCCACAGCTGATTGAGACATAAGGGTGGACACTCTTGGGGCTGAGAGGTTCGGTGAGGTTGGGTGAGCCAACGCAGACCCTTTCAAGTAATACTGCAGGGTATCCATCCCATGGGTCCCAAATCTCCAGGTTCAAGGGCATCTTCCTACGTCGAAAACATGCATGAGAAACCCAGAAGATGGCACACCGTGTGATCGGGAAAGGTTTCTAAAACGCACCTCATTTCTCATCTCCTTGTGCTCGGGTTCGCCATTGCAGCCCCTTTTCTAGCCTTCTCCCTCCTTGGAGAATCAGCACCTTTAACCTCCTGTTCCGTACAGGTTGCAATTTGTACTGAGGATGAACGCGAAGAGGGGGAACCAATGAGAGACTAGCTCTAGTGGTTGGGACAGGCACAGGTCACTCTATTTTCCCATCAGGAAGAAGAATTAACCACAGCCTCAGCCTGCCCCCCAGAACGAGAAGAGGGCCACAAGCAATCCTGCGCTTTTGCGGCCAGCTCCCAAAAAGCGACTTGAAAAATGGAACTCAGGGGCACTGCAATTCCCAAACCTGCAGAGTTATAAATGATAACTCTCGTCCACAAATATATTGAGGGAAGGCAACGAAGAGGATTTGAAAGCAAGGCAGAATTGCAGGAAACAGATTTCAGGAGGTAGATTCGAATCGCCTTGAAAGCACATGAAAAGCGGCAAACGTGGACAATGATGCCCTTGGCCAAAAAGGGCGTATGCGTTTTTTCCTGAATATATTCAGGAAAAAACGCATACGCCCTTTTTGGCCAACCAAGCAACCTGGAAAGGCAAATCAGCGCTACAAAGAAGTCTAGCTTCCCATCAGGCAAAAGGGCCATGCGGAAAAAAGTGTCAAAACCAGAAATGCAGGACCGGCCATGGAGAAATGGGAGCCTTGCTATGCTGATGGGCGGTATATAAATTGCCAACAGCCACTCTCGAGAAGTGTACAGTGTGTCCTGAAACATCTAAAAAGCACAGCTTGGAGAGCATAGGGCACTTCCACTCATGGGCCTATAATTTGGGAAAAATAAAAATCAGCATTACACAGGCACCCGAAAATTTAGGGCTGCTCTGTTGACAAGAACCCCCACTTCATTACACCTTAAATATCCTAGGAAAGAGAAAAATGGATAAAGATGTTGGGGTCCTCATGTACAATGGAATATCACTCAGCCATGAAATCAACGTCATAAGGCTAGTAGCAGAACGATGAGTGGATTTAGGTACGAGGACTCTAAGTGAAATAAGTCACACAGAAAAAGACACTTATCATAAGATATCACTTATAGAGGGAATGTAAAAACCGCTACACTTGAACTGAATTACAAAACAGAACAGAGTCACACGTTTAGAAAACGCACTATGGCTGCTGAACGGGAAAGGTGAGGTGGGGTGATGCATAAAACAAGGGTTTCAAATTAGTTCCGCTACCCTTCCATAAACCCAATATGTAATAGACAAGACCTACTCCTTGCTCAGTGAACTGGACTCAACACCCCCTATTCACCGCACAAGAATATATCTGACTAGTAAGAATGTTCAAACCTATGTATTGATATCTCTCTGGAAGTGAGTCAAGGGGCTGTAACACTGCATAAACACAGCCGTGAAAAGCAGCTAAACCCCATTATAAAAATAAATTACTTTTCAAAACCCGTGAAACAAAGACAGTGAAAGAGAGAGAAATTCTTACAAAATTCGTTCAGGGGCTGTGATGCAACCTGGATTGACCATATCTAGACCCACAGCTGATTGAGACATAAGGGTGGACACTCTTGGGGCTGAGAGGTTCGGTGAGGTTGGGTGAGCCAACGCAGACCCTTTCAAGTAATACTGCATGGTACCCATCCCATGGGTCCCAAATCTCCAGGTTCAAGGGCATCTTCCTACATCGAAAACAGGCATGAGAAACCCAGAAGATGGTACACCGTGTGATCGGGAAAGGTTTCTAAAACGCACCTCATTTCTCTTCTCCTTGTGCTCGGGTTCGCCATTGCAGCCGCTTTACTAGCCATCTCTCTCCTTGGAGAAAGAGCACCTTTAACCTCCTGTTCCGTACAGGTTGCAATTTGTCCTGAGGATGAACGGGAAGAGGGGGAACCAATGAGAAACTAGCTCTAGGTGTTGGGACAGGCACAGGTCACTCTATTTTCCCGTCAGGAAGAAAAATTAACCACAGGCTTAGCCTGCCAACCGAAACCAGAATAGGGCCTGAAGCAATCCTGCGCTTTTGCGGCCAGCTTCCAAAAAAGCGACTTGAAAAATGGACCTCAGGGGCACTGCAATTCACAAACCAGCAGATTTATAAATGATAACTCTCGTCCACAAATATATTGAGGGAAGGCAACGAAGAGGATTTGAAAGCAAGGCAGAATTGCAGGAAACAGATTTCAGGAGGCAGATTCGAATCGCCTTGAAAGCACATGAAAATCGGCAAAACGTGGACAACGATGCCCTTGGTCAAAAAGGGCGTATGCGTTTTTTCCTGAATATATTCAGGAAAAAACGCATACGCCCTTTTTGGCCAACCAAGCAACCTGGAAAGGCAAATCAGCGCTACAAAGAAGTCTCGCTTCCCAGCGGGCAAAAGGGCCATGCGGAAAAAAGTGTCAAAACCCGAAATGCAGGACCGGCCATGGAGAAATGGGAGCATTGCTACGCTGATGGGCGTGATGTAAATTGCCAACAGCCACTCTGGAGAAGTGTACGGTGTGTCCTGAAACATCTAAAAAACACAGCTTGGAGAGCATAGGGCACTTCCACTCATGGGCGTATAAATTGGGAAAACTAAAAATCAGCAAGACACAGGCACCCCAAAGTTTAGGGCTGCTCTGTTGACAAGAATCCCCACTTCATTACACCTTATATATCCTAGGAAAGAGAAAAATGGATAAAGAAGTTGTGGTCCTCATGTACAATGGAATATCACTCAGCCATGAAATCAACGTCATAAGGCTAGTAGCAGCACGGTGAGTGGATTTAGGTACGACGACTCTAAGTGAAATAAGTCACACAGAAAAAGACACTTATCATAAGATATCACTTATAGAGGGAATGTAAAAACTGCTACACTTGAACTGAATTACAAAACAGAACAGAGTCACACGTTTAGAAAACACACTATGGCTGCTGAACGGGAAAGGTGAGGTGGGGTGATGCATAAAACAAGGGTTTCAAACTAGCTCAGATACCGTTCCATAAACCCAATATGTAATAGACAAGACCTACTCCTTGCTCAGTGAACTGGACACAACACCCCCTATTCACCGCACAAGAATATATCTGACTAGTATGAGTCTTCAAAGCTATGTATTGATATCTCTCTGTAAGAGAGTCAAGGGGGTATAAAGCGGAATAAACACAGCCGTGAAAAGCAGCTAAACCCCATTATAAAAATAAATTACTTTACAAAACCCGTGAAACAAAGACAGTAAAAGAGAGAGAAATTCTTACAAAATTCGTTCAGGGGCTGTGATGCAACCTGGATTGTCCATATCTACACCCACAGCTGTTTGAGACATAAGGGTGGACACTCTTGGGGCTGAGAGTTTTGGTGAGGTTGGGTGAGCCAACGCAGACCCTTTCAAGTAATACTGCATGTTACCCATCCCATGGGCCCCAAATCTCCAGGTTCAAGGGCATCTTCCTAAATCGAAAACATGCATGAGAAACCCAGAAGATGGTACACCGTGTGATCGGCAAAGGTTTCTAAAACGCACCTCATTAGTCATCTCCTTGCGCTCGGGTTTGCCATTCCAGCCGATTTACTAGCCATCTCCCTCCTTGGAGAATCAGCACCTTTAACCTCCTGTTCTGTACAGGTTGCAATTTGTCCTGAGGTTGAACTGGAAGAGGGGGAACCAATGAGAGACTAGCTCTAGGTGTTGGGATAGGCACAGGTCACTGTATTTTCCCATCAGAAAGAAGAATTAACCACAAGCTCAGCCAGACCCCAGAACCAAAAGAGGGCCTGAAGCAATCCTGCGCTTTTGGGGCCAGCTCCCAAAAAAGCGAGTTGAAAAATGGAGCTCAGGGGCACTGCAATTCACAAACCTGCAGAGTTATAAATGATAACTCTCGTCCACAAATATATTGAGGGAAGGCAACGAAGAGGCTTTGAAAGCAAGGCAGAATTGCAGGAAACAGATTTCAGGAGGTAGATACGAATCGCCTTGAAAGCACATGAAAAGCGGCAAAACGTGGACAATGATGCCCTTGGCCAAAAAGGGCGTATGCGTTTTTTCCTGAATATATTCAGGAAAAAACGCATACGCCCTTTTGGCCAACCAAGCAACATGGAAAGGCAAATCAGCGCTCCAAAGAAGTCTCGCTTCCCAGCGGGCAAAAGGGCCATGTTGCAAAAAAGTGTCAAAACCAGAAATGCAGGACTGGCCATGGAGTAATGGCAGCCTTGCTACGCTGATGGACGGGATGTAAATTGCCAACAGCCACTCTGGAGAAGTGTACGGTGTGTCCTGAATCATCTTAAAAACACAGCTTGGAGAGCATAGGGCACTTCCACTCATGGGCGTATAAATTGGGAAAACTAAAAATCAGCAAGACACAGGCACCCCAAAGTTTAGGGCTGCTCTGATGACAAGAACCCCCACTTCATTACACCTTAAATATCCTAGGAAAGAGAAAAATTGATAAAGAAGTTGTGGTCCTCATGTACAATGGAATATCACTCAGCCATGAAATCAACGTCATAAGGCTAGTAGCAGCACGATGAGTGGATTTAGGTACGACGACTCTAAGTGAAATAAGTCACACAGAAAAAGACACTTATCATAAGATATCACTTATACAGGGAATGTAAAAACCGCTACACTTGAACTGAATTACAAAAGAGAAGAGAGTCACACGTTCAGAAAACACACTATGGCTGCTGAACGGGAAAGGTGAGGTGGGGTGATGCATAAAACAAGGGTTTCAAATTAGATCCGATACCGTTCCATAAAGCCAATATGTAATAGACAAGACCTACTCCTTGCTCAGTGAACTGGACTCAACAACCCCTATTCACCACCCAAGAATATATCTGACTAGTAAGAATCTTCAAACCTATGTATTGATATCTCTCTGTAAGTGAGTCAAGGGGGTGTAAAGCGGCATAAACACAGCCGTGAAAAGCAGCTACACCCCATTATAAACATAAATTACTTTTAAAAACCAGTGAAACAAAGACAGTGAAACAGAGAGAAATTCTTACAAAATACGTTCAGGGGCGGTGATGCAACCTGGATTGACCATATCTAGACACAAAGCTGATTGAGACATAAGGGTGGACACTCTTGGGGCTGAGAGGTTTGGTGAGGTTGGGTGATCCAACGCAGACCCTTTAAATTAATACTGCATGGTACCCATTCCATGGGTCCCAAATCTCCAGGTTCAAGGGCATCTTCCTACATCGAAAACATGCATGAGAAACCCAGAAGATGGTACACCGTGTGATCGGGAAAGGTTTCTAAAATACACCCCATTTCTCATCTCCTTGTGCTCAGGTTCGCCATTCCAGCCGATTTACTAGCCATCTCCCTCCTTGGAGAATCAGCACCTTTAACCTCCTGTTCCGTACAGGTTGCATTTTGTCCTGAGGATGAACGGGAAGAGGGGGAACCAATGAGACACTAGCTCTAGGTGTTGGGACAGGCACAGGTCACTCTATTTTCCCATCAGGAAGAGGAATTAACCCCAAGCTCAGCCAGACCCCAGAACCAGAAGAGGCCGTGAAGCAATCCTGCACTTTTGCGGCCAGCTCCCAAAAAAGCGAGTTGAAAAATGGAGCTCAGGGGCACTGCAATTCACAAACCTGCAGAGTTATAAATGTTAACTCTCGTCCACAAATATATTAAGGGAAGGCAACGAAGAGGATTTGAAAGCAAGGCAGAATTGCAGGAAACAGATTTCAGGAGGTAGATTCGAATCGCCTTGAAAGCACATGAAAAGCGGCAAAACGTGGACAATGATGCCCTTGGCCAAAAAGAGTGTATGCGTTTTTTCCTGAATATATTCAGGAAAAAACGCATACGCCCTTTTTGGCCAACCAAGCAACCTGGAAAGGCAAATCAGCGCTCCAAAGAAGTCTCGCTTCCGAGCGGGCAAAAGGGCCACGTGGAAAAAAAAGTGTCAAAACGAGAAATGCTGAACCGGCCATGGAGAAATGGGAGCCTTGCTATGCTGATGGGCGGGATGTAGATTGCCAATAGCTACTCTGGAGAAGTGTACAGTGTGTCCTGAAACATCTAAAAAACACAGCTTGGAGAGCATAGGTCACTTTCACTGATGGGTGTATAAATTGGGAAAACTAAAAATCAGCAAGACACAGGCACTCCAAAGTATAGAGCTGCTCTGTTGACAAGAACCCACACTTCATTACACCCTAAATATCGTAGGAAAGAGAAAAATGGATAAAGAAGTTGTGGTCCTCATGTACAATGCAATATCACACAGACATGAAATCAACGTCATAAGGCTAGTAGCAGCACGATGAGTGGATTTAGGTACGACGATGCTAAGTGAAATAAGTCTCACAGAAATAGACACTTATCATAAGATATCACTTATAGAGGGAATGTAAAAACCGCTACACTTGAACTGAATTACAAAACAGAACAGAGTCACACGTTTAGAAATCACACTATGGCTGCTGAACGGGAAAGGAGAGGTGGGGTGATGCATAAAACAAGGGTTTCAAATTAGCTCCGATACCGTTCCGTAAACCCAATATTTAATAGACAAGACCTACCCCTTGCTCAGTGAACTGGACTCAACACCCCCTATTTACCACTCAAGAAAATATCTGACTAGTAAGAATCTTCAAACCTATGTATTGATAACTCTCAGTAAGTGAGTCAAGGGGAGGGGTGTAAAGCGGAACAAACACAGCCGTGAAAAGCAGCTAAACCCCATTATAAAAATAAATTACTTTTCAAAACCCGTGAAACAAAGACAGTGAAAGAGAGAGAAATTCTTACAAAATTCGTTCAGGGGCTGTGATGCAACCTGGATTGACCATATCTAGACCCACAGCTGATTGAGACATAAGGGTGGACACTCTTGGGGCTGAGAGTTTCGGTGAGGTTGGGTGAGCCAACGCAGACCCTTTCAAGTAATACTGCATGGTACCCATCCCATGGGTCCCAAATCTCCAGGTTCAAGGGCATCTTCCTACATCGAAAACAGGCATGAGAAACCCAGAAGATGGTACACCGTGTGATCGGGAAAGGTTTCTAAAACGCACCTCATTTCTCATCTCCTTTGCTCGGGTTCGCCATTCCAGCCGATTTACTAGCCATCTCCCTCCTTGGAGAATCAGCACCTTTAACCTCCTGTTCCGTACAGGTTGCAATTTGTCCTGAGGATGAACGGGAAGAGGGGGAACCAATGAGAGACTAGCTCTAGGTGTTGGGACAGGCACAGGTCACTTTATTTTCCCATCAGGAAGAAGAATTAAGCACAAGCTCAGCCTGCCCCCCAGAACCAGAAGAGGGCCTGAAGCAATCCTGCGCCTTTGCGGCCAGCACCCAAAAAAGCGAGTTGAAAAATGGAGCTCAGGGGCACTGCAATTCACAAACCTGCAGAGTTTCAAATGATACCTCTCGTCCACAAATATATTGAGGGAAGGCAACGAAGAGGCTTTGAAAGCAAGGAAGAATTGCAGGAAACAGATTTCAGGAGGTAGATTCGAATCGCCTTGAAAGCACCTGAAAAGCGGCAAAACGTGGACAATGATGCCCTTGGCCAAAACGGGCGTATGCGTTTTTTCCTGAATATATTCAGGAAAAAACGCATACGCCCGTTTTGGCCAACCAAGCAACCTGGAAAGGCAAATCAGCGCTCCAAAGAAGTCTGGCTTCCCAGCGGGCAAAAGGGCCATGCGGAAAAAAGTGTCCAAACCAGAAATGCAGGACCGGCCATGGAGAAATGGGAGCCTTGCTACGCTGATGGGTGGGATGTAAATTGCCAACAGCCACTCTGGAGAAGTGTACGGTGTGTTCTGAAACATCTAAAAAACACAGCTTGGAGAGCATAGGGCACTTCCACTCATGGGCGTATAAATTGGGAAAAATAAAATCAGCAAGACACAGGCACCCCAAAGTTTAGGGCTGCTCTGTTGACAAGAACCCCCACTCCATTACACCTTAAATATCCTAGGAAAGAGAAAAATGGATAAAGAAGTTGGGGTCCTCATGTACAATGGAATATCACTCAGCCATGAAATCAACGTCATAAGGCTAGTAGCAGCACGATGAGTGGATTTAGGTACGACGATTCTAAGTGAAATAAGTCACACAGAAAAAGACACTTATCATAAGATATCACATATAGAGGGAATGTAAAAACCGCTACACTTGAACTGAATTGCAAAACAGAACAGAGTCACACGTTCAGAAAACACACTATGGCTGCTGAACGGGCAAGGTGAGGTGGGGTGATGCATAAAACAAGGGTTTCGAATTAGCTCAGATAACGTTCCATAAACCCAATATGTAAGAGACAAGACCTATTCCTTTTTCAGTGAACTGGACTCAACACCCCCTATTCACCGCACAAGAATATATCTGACTAGTAAGAATCTTCAAACCTATGTATTGATATCTCTCTGTAAGTGAGTCAAGGGGATGTAAAGCGGCATAAACACAGCCGTGAAAAGCAGCTAAACACCATTATAAAAGTAAATTACTTTTAAAAACCAGTGAAACAAAGACAGTGAAAGAGAGAGAAATTCTTACAAAATTCGTTCAGGGGCTGTGATGCAACCTGGATTGACCATATCTAGACCCACAGCTGATTGAGACATAAGGGTGGACACTCTTGGGGCTGAGAGGTTCGGTGAGGTTGGGTGAGCCAACGCAGACCCTTTCAAGTAATACTGCATGGTACCCATCCCATGGGTCCCAAATCTCCAGGTTCAAGGCCATCTTCCTACATCGAAAACAGGCATGAGAAACCCAGAAGATGGTACACCGTGTGATCGGGAAAGGTTTCTAAAACGCACCTCATTTCTCATCTCCTTGGCTCGGGTTCGCCATTCCAGCCGATTTACTAGCCATCTCCCTCCTTGGAGAATCAGCACCTTTAACCTCCTGTTCCGTACAGGTTGCAATTTGTCCTGAGGATGAACGGGAAGAGGGGGAACCAATGAGAGACTAGCTCTAGGTGTTGGGACAGGCACAGGTCACTCTATTTTCCCATCAGGAAGAAGAATTAACCACAGGCTTAGCCTGCCGACCGGAACCAGAATAAGGCCTGAAGCAATCCTGCCCTTTTGCGGCCAGCTCCCAAAAAAGCGACTTGAAAAATGTAGTTCAGGGGCACTGCAATTCACAAACCTGCAGAGTTATAAACGATAACTCTCGTCCACAAATATATTGAGGAAGGGCAACGAAGACGATTTGAAAGCAAGGCAGAATTGCAGGAAACAGATTACAGGAGGTAGATTCGAATCGCCTTGAAAGCACCTGAAAAGCGGCAAAACGTGGACAATGATGCCCTTGGCCAAAAAGGGCGTATGCGTTTTTTCCTGAATATATTCAGGAAAAAACACATACGCACATTTTGGCCAACCAAGCAAACTGGGAAGGCAAATCAGAGCTACAAAGATGTCTCACTTCCCAGCGGGCAAAAGGGCCATGCAGAAAAAAGTGTCCAAACCAGAAAAGCAGGACCGGCCATGGAGAAATGGGAGCCTTGCTACGCTGATGGGCGGGATGTAAATTGCCAACAGCCACTCTGGAGAAGTGTACAGTGTGTCCTGAAACATCTAAAAAACACAGCTTGGAGAGCATAGGGCACTTCCACTCATGGGCGTATAAATTGGGAAAACTAAAAATCAGCAAGACACAGGCACTCCAGAGTTTAGGGCTGCACTGTTGACAAGAACCCCCACTTCATTACACCTTAAATATCCTAGGAAAGAGAAAAATGGATAAAGAAGTTGGGGTCCTCATGTACAATGGAATATCACTCAGCCATGAAATCAACGTCATAAGGCTAGTAGCAGCACGATGAGTGGATTTAGTTACGATGATTCTAAGTGAAATAAGTCACACAGAAAATGACACTTATCATAAGATATCACTTATGGAGGGAATGTAAAAACCGCTACACTTGAACTGAATTACAAAACAGAACAGAGTCACACGTTTAGAAAACACACTATGGCTGCTGAACGGGAAAGGTGAGGTGGGGTGATGCATAAAACAAAGGTTTCAAATTAGCTCAGATACCGTTCCATAAACCCAATATGTCATAGACAAGACCTACTCCTTGCTCACTGAACTGGACTCAACACCCCCTATTCACCACACAAGCATATATCTGACTAGTAAGAATCTTCAAACCTATGTATTGATATCTCTCTGTGAGTCAAGGGGGTGTAAGGCGGCATAAACACAGCCGTGAAAAGCAGCTAAACCCCATTATAAAAATAAATTACTTTTCAAAACCCGTGAAACAAAGACAGTGAAAGAGAGAGAAATTCTTACAAAATTCGTTCAGGGGCTGTGATGCAACCTGGATTGACCATATCTAGACACACAGCTGATTGAGACATAAGGGTGGACACTCTTGGGGCTGAGAGGTTTGGTGAGGTTGGGTGAGCCAATGCAGACCCTTTAAAGTAATACTGCATGGTACCCATTCCATGGGTCCCAAATCTCCAGGTTCAAGGGCATCTTCCTACGTCGAAAACGTGCATGAGAAACCCAGAAGATGGTACACCATGTGATCGGGAAAGGTTTCTAAAACGCACCTCATTTCTCATCTACTTGTGTTCAGGTTCACCATTTCAGCCGCTTTACTAGCCATCTCCCTCCTTGGAGAATCAGCACCTTTAACCTCCTGTTCCGTACAGGTTGCAATTTGTCCTGAGGATGAACGGGAAGAGGGGGAACCAATGATAGACTAGCTCTAGGTGTTGGGACAGGCACAGGTCACTCTATTTTCCCATCAGGAAGAAGAATTAACCACAGGCTTAGCCTGCCGACCGGAACCAGAATAAGGCCTGAAGCAATCCTGCCCTTTTGCGGCCAGCTCCCAAAAAAGCGATTTGAAAAATGGAGCTCAGGGGCACTGCAATTCACAAACCTGCAGAGTTATAAACGATAACTCTCGTCCACAAATATATTGAGGAAGGGCAACGAAGACGATTTGAAAGCAAGGCAGAATTGCAGGAAACAGATTACAGGAGGTAGATTCGAATCGCCTTGAAAGCACCTGAAAAGCGGCAAAACGTGGACAATGATGCCCTTGGCCAAAAAGGGCGTATGCGTTTTTTCCTGAATATATTCAGGAAAAAACACATACGCACATTTTGGCCAACCAAGCAAACTGGGAAGGCAAATCAGCGCTACAAAGATGTCTCACTTCCCAGCGGGCAAAAGGGCCATGCAGAAAAAAGTGTCCAAACCAGAAATGCAGGACCGGCCATGGAGAAATGGGAGCCTTGCTACGCTGATGGGCGGGATGTAAATTGCCAACAGCCACTCTGGAGAAATGTACAGTGTGTCCTGAAACATCTAAAAAACACAGCTTGGAGAGCATAGGGCACTTCCACTCATGGGCGTATAAATTGGGAAAACTAAAAATCAGCAAGACACAGGCACTCCAGAGTTTAGGGCTGCACTGTTGACAAGAACCCCCACTTCATTACACCTTAAATATCCTAGGAAAGAGAAAAATGGATAAAGAAGTTGGGGTCCTCATGTACAATGGAATATCACTCAGCCATGAAATCAACGTCATAAGGCTAGTAGCAGCACGATGAGTGGATTTAGGTACGACGACTCTAAGTGAAATAAGTCACACAGAAAAAGACACTTATCATAAGATATCACTTATAGAGGGAATGTAAAACCGCTACACTTGAACTGAATTGCAAAACAGAACAGAGTCACACGTTCAGAAAACACACTATGGCTGCTGAACGGGCAAGGTGAGGTGGGGTGATGCATAAAACAAGGGTTTCAAATTAGCTCAGATACCGTTCCATAAACCCAATATGTAATAGACAAGACCTACTCCTTGCTCAGTGAACTGGACTCAACACCCCCTATTCACCACACAAGAATATATCTGACTAGTAAGAATCTTCAAACCTATGTATTGATATCTCTCTGGAAGTGAGTCAAGGGGCTGTAACACGGCCTAAACACAGCCGTGAAAAGCAGCTAAACCCCATTATAAAAATAAATTACTTTTCAAAACCCATGTAACAAAGACAGTGAAAGAGAGAGAAATTCTTACAAAATTCGTTCAGGGGCTGTGATGCAACCTGGATTGACCATATCTGGACCCACAGCTGATTGAGACATAAGGGTGGACACTCTTGGGGCTGAGAGGTTCGGTGAGGTTGGGTGAGCCAACGCAGACCCTTTCAAGTAATACTGCAGGGTATCCATCCCATGGGTCCCAAATCTCCAGGTTCAAGGGCATCTTCCTACGTCGAAAACATGCATGAGAAACCCAGAAGATGGCACACCGTGTGATCGGGAAAGGTTTCTAAAACGCACCTCATTTCTCATCTCCTTGTGCTCGGGTTCGCCATTGCAGCCCCTTTTCTAGCCTTCTCCCTCCTTGGAGAATCAGCACCTTTAACCTCCTGTTCCGTACAGGTTGCAATTTGTACTGAGGATGAACGGGAAGAGGGGGAACCAATGAGAGACTAGCTCTAGTGGTTGGGACAGGCACAGGTCACTCTATTTTCCCATCAGGAAGAAGAATTAACCACAGCCTCAGCCTGCCCCCCAGAACGAGAAGAGGGCCACAAGCAATCCTGCGCTTTTGCGGCCAGCTCCCAAAAAGCGACTTGAAAAATGGAACTCAGGGGCACTGCAATTCCCAAACCTGCAGAGTTATAAATGATAACTCTCGTCCACAAATATATTGAGGGAAGGCAACGAAGAGGATTTGAAAGCAAGGCAGAATTGCAGGAAACAGATTTCAGGAGGTAGATTCGAATCGCCTTGAAAGCACATGAAAAGCGGCAAACCGTGGACAATGATGCCCTTGGCCAAAAAGGGCGTATGCGTTTTTTCCTGAATATATTCAGGAAAAAACGCATACGCCCTTTTTGGCCAACCAAGCAACCTGGAAAGGCAAATAAGCGCTACAAAGAAGTCTAGCTTCCCATCAGGCAAAAGGGCCATGCGGAAAAAAGTGTCAAAACCAGAAATGCAGGACCGGCCATGGAGAAATGGGAGCCTTGCTATGCTGATGGGCGGTATATAAATTGCCAACAGCCACTCTCGAGAAGTGTACAGTGTGTCCTGAAACATCTAAAAAGCACAGCTTGGAGAGCATAGGGCACTTCCACTCATGGGCCTATAATTTGGGAAAAATAAAAATCAGCATTACACAGGCACCCGAAAATTTAGGGCTGCTCTGTTGACAAGAACCCCCACTTCATTACACCTTAAATATCCTAGGAAAGAGAAAAATGGATAAAGATGTTGGGGTCCTCATGTACAATGGAATATCACTCAGCCATGAAATCAACGTCATAAGGCTAGTAGCAGAACGATGAGTGGATTTAGGTACGAGGACTCTAAGTGAAATAAGTCACACAGAAAAAGACACTTATCATAAGATATCACTTATAGAGGGAATGTAAAAACCGCTACACTTGAACTGAATTACAAAACAGAACAGAGTCACACGTTTAGAAAACACACTATGGCTGCTGAACGGGAAAGGTGAGGTGGGGTGATGCATAAAACAAGGGTTTCAAATTAGTTCCGATACCCTTCCATAAACCCAATATGTAATAGACAAGACCTACTCCTTGCTCAGTGAACTGGACTCAACACCCCCTATTCACCGCACAAGAATATATCTGACTAGTAAGAATGTTCAAACCTATGTATTGATATCTCTCTGGAAGTGAGTCAAGGGGCTGTAACACTGCATAAACACAGCCGTGAAAAGCAGCTAAACCCCATTATAAAAATAAATTACTTTTCAAAACCCGTGAAACAAAGACAGTGAAAGAGAGAGAAATTCTTACAAAATTTGTTCAGGGGCTGTGAAGCAACCTGGATTGACCATATCTAGACCCACAGCTGATTGAGACATAAGGGTGGACACTCTTGGGGCTGAGAGGTTCGGTGAGGTTGGGTGAGCCAACGCAGACCCTTTCAAGTAATACTGCATGGTACCCATCCCATGGGTCCCAAATCTCCAGGTTCAAGGGCATCTTCCTACATCGAAAACATGCATGAGAAACCCAGAAGATGGTACACCGTGTGATCGGGAAAGGTTTCTAAAACGCACCTCATTTCTCTTCTCCTTGTGCTCGGGTTCGCCATTGCAGCCGCTTTACTAGCCATCTCTCTCCTTGGAGAAAGAGCACCTTTAACCTCCTGTTCCGTACAGGTTGCAATTTGTCCTGAGGATGAACGGGAAGAGGGGGAACCAATGAGAAACTAGCTCTAGGTGTTGGGACAGGCACAGGTCACTCTATTTTCCCGTCAGGAAGAAAAATTAACCACAGGCTTAGCCTGCCAACCGAAACCAGAATAGGGCCTGAAGCAATCCTGCGCTTTTGCGGCCAGCTTCCAAAAAAGCGACTTGAAAAATGGACCTCAGGGGCACTGCAATTCACAAACCAGCAGATTTATAAATGATAACTCTCGTCCACAAATATATTGAGGGAAGGCAACGAAGAGGATTTGAAAGCAAGGCAGAATTGCAGGAAACAGATTTCAGGAGGCAGATTCGAATCGCCTTGAAAGCACATGAAAATCGGCAAAACGTGGACAACGATGCCCTTGGTCAAAAAGGGCGTATGCGTTTTTTCCTGAATATATTCAGGAAAAAACGCATACGCCCTTTTTGGCCAACCAAGCAACCTGGAAAGGCAAATCAGCGCTACAAAGAAGTCTCGCTTCCCAGCGGGCAAAAGGGCCATGCGGAAAAAAGTGTCAAAACCCGAAATGCAGGACCGGCCATGGAGAAATGGGAGCATTGCTACGCTGATGGGCGTGATGTAAATTGCCAACAGCCACTCTGGAGAAGTGTACGGTGTGTCCTGAAACATCTAAAAAACACAGCTTGGAGAGCATAGGGCACTTCCACTCATGGGCGTATAAATTGGGAAAACTAAAAATCAGCAAGACACAGGCACCCCAAAGTTTAGGGCTGCTCTGTTGACAAGAATCCCCACTTCATTACACCTTATATATCCTAGGAAAGAGAAAAATGGATAAAGAAGTTGTGGTCCTCATGTACAATGGAATATCACTCAGCCATGAAATCAACGTCATAAGGCTAGTAGCAGCACGGTGAGTGGATTTAGGTACGACGACTCTAAGTGAAATAAGTCACACAGAAAAAGACACTTATCATAAGATATCACTTATAGAGGGAATGTAAAAACTGCTACACTTGAACTGAATTACAAAACAGAACAGAGTCACACGTTTAGAAAACACACTATGGCTGCTGAACGGGAAAGGTGAGGTGGGGTGATGCATAAAACAAGGGTTTCAAACTAGCTCAGATACCGTTCCATAAACCCAATATGTAATAGACAAGACCTACTCCTTGCTCAGTGAACTGGACACAACACCCCCTATTCGCCGCACAAGAATATATCTGACTAGTAAGAGTCTTCAAAGCTATGTATTGATATCTCTCTGTAAGAGAGTCAAGGGGGTATAAAGCGGAATAAACACAGCCGTGAAAAGCAGCTAAACCCCATTATAAAAATAAATTACTTTACAAAACCCGTGAAACAAAGACAGTAAAAGAGAGAGAAATTCTTACAAAATTCGTTCAGGGGCTGTGATGCAACCTGGATTGTCCATATCTACACCCACAGCTGTTTGAGACATAAGGGTGGACACTCTTGGGGCTGAGAGTTTTGGTGAGGTTGGGTGAGCCAACGCAGACCCTTTCAAGTAATACTGCATGTTACCCATCCCATGGGCCCCAAATCTCCAAGTTCAAGGGCATCTTCCTAAATCGAAAACATGCATGAGAAACCCAGAAGATGGTACACCGTGTGATCGGCAAAGGTTTCTAAAACGCACCTCATTAGTCATCTCCTTGCGCTCGGGTTTGCCATTCCAGCCGATTTACTAGCCATCTCCCTCCTTGGAGAATCAGCACCTTTAACCTCCTGTTCTGTACAGGTTGCAATTTGTCCTGAGGTTGAACTGGAAGAGGGGGAACCAATGAGAGACTAGCTCTAGGTGTTGGGATAGGCACAGGTCACTGTATTTTCCCATCAGAAAGAAGAATTAACCACAAGCTCAGCCAGACCCCAGAACCAAAAGAGGGCCTGAAGCAATCCTGCGCTTTTGGGGCCAGCTCCCAAAAAAGCGAGTTGAAAAATGGAGCTCAGGGGCACTGCAATTCAGAAACCTGCAGATTTATAAAGGATAAATCTCGTCCACAAATATATTAAGGGAAGGCAACGAAGAGGATTTGAAAGCAAGGCAGAATTGCAGGAAACACATTTAAGGAAGTAGATTTGAATCGCCTTGAAAGCACATGAAAAGCGGCAAAACGTGGACAATGATGCCTTTGGCCAAAAAGGGCGTATGCATTTTTTCCTGAATATATTCAGGAAAAAACGCATACGCCCTTTTGGCCAACCAAGCAACATGGAAAGGCAAATCAGCGCTCCAAAGAAGTCTCGCTTCCCAGCGGGCAAAAGGGCCATGCTGCAAAAAAGTGTCAAAACCAGAAATGCAGGACCGGCCATGGAGTAATGGCAGCCTTGCTACGCTGATGGACGGGATGTAAATTGCCAACAGCCACTATGGAGAAGTGTACGGTGTGTCCTGAAACATCTTAAAAACACAGCTTGGAGAGCATAGGGCACTTCCACTCATGGGCGTATAAATTGGGAAAACTAAAAATCAGCAAGACACATGCACCCCAAAGTTTAGGGCTGCTCTGATGACAAGAACCCCCACTTCATTACACCTTAAATATCCTAGGAAAGAGAAAAATTGATAAAGAAGTTGTGGTCCTCATGTACAATGGAATATCACTCAGTCATGAAATCAACGTCATAAGGCTAGTAGCAGCACGATGAGTGGATTTAGGTACGACGACTCTAAGTGAAATAAGTCACACAGAAAAAGACACTTATCATAAGATATCACTTATAGAGGGAATGTAAAAACCGCTACACTTGACCTGAATTACAAAAGAGAAGAGAGTCACACGTTCAGAAAACACACTATGGCTGCTGAACGGGAAAGGTGAGGTGGTGTGATGCATAAAACAAGGGTTTCAAAGTAGATCCGATACCGTTCCATAAAGCCAATATGTAATAGACAAGACCTACTCCTTGCTCAGTGAACTGGACTCAACAACCCCTATTCACCACCCAAGAATATATCTGACTAGTAAGAATCTTCAAACCTATGTATTGATATCTCTCTGTAAGTAAGTCAAGGGGAGGGGTGTAAAGCGGAACAAACACAGCCGTGAAAAGCAGCTAAACCCCATTATAAAAATAAATTACTTTTCAAAACCCGTGAAACAAAGACAGTGAAAGAGAGAGAAATTCTTACAAAATTCGTTCAGGGGCTGTGATGCAACCTGGATTGACCATATCTAGACCCACAGCTGATTGAGACATAAGGGTGGACACTCTTGGGGCTGAGAGTTTCGGTGAGGTTGGGTGAGCCAACGCAGACCCTTTCAAGTAATACTGCATGGTACCCATCCCATGGGTCCCAAATCTGCAGGTTCAAGGGAATCTTCCTACATCGAAAACAGGCATGAGAAACCCAGAAGATGGTACACCGTGTGATCGGGAAAGGTTTCTAAAACGCACCTCATTTCTCATCTCCTTTGCTCGGTTTCGCCATTCCAGCCGATTTACTAGCCATCTCCCTCCTTGGAGAATCAGCACCTTTAACCTCCTGTTCCGTACAGGTTGCAATTTGTCCTGAGGATGAACGGGAAGAGGGGGAACCAATGAGAGACTAGCTCTAGGTGTTGGGACAGGCACAGGTCACTCTATTTTCCCATCAGGAAGAAGAATTAAGCACAAGCTCAGCCTGCCCCCCAGAACCAGAAGAGGGCCTGAAGCAATCCTGCGCCTTTGCGGCCAGCTCCCAAAAAAGCGAGTTGAAAAATGGAGCTCAGGGGCACTGCAATTCACAAACCTGCAGAGTTTCAAATGATACCTCTCGTCCACAAATATATTGAGGGAAGGCAACGAAGAGGCTTTGAAAGCAAGGCAGAATTGCAGGAAACAGATTTCAGGAGGTAGATTCGAATCGCCTTGAAAGCACCTGAAAAGCGGCAAAACGTGGAAAATGATGCCCTTGGCCAAAACGGGCGTATTCGTTTTTTCCTGAATATATTCAGGAAAAAACGCATACGCCCGTTTTGGCCAACCAAGCAACCTGGAAAGGCAAATCAGCGCTCCAAAGAAGTCTGGCTTCCCAGCGGGCAAAAGGGCCATGCGGAAAAAAGTGTCCAAACCAGAAATGCAGGACCGGCCATGGAGAAATGGGAGCCTTGCTACGCTGATGGGTGGGATGTAAATTGCGAACAGCCACTCTGGAGAAGTGTACGGTGTGTTCTGAAACATCTAAAAAACACAGCTTGGAGAGCATAGGGCACTTCCACTCATGGGCGTATAAATTGGGAAAACTAAAAATCAGCAAGACACAGGCACCCCAAAGTTTAGGGCTGCTCTGTTGACAAGAACCCCCACTTCATTACACCTTAAATATCCTAGGAAAGAGAAAAATGGATAAAGAAGTTGGGGTCCTCATGTACAATGGAATATCACTCAGCCATGAAATCAACGTCATAAGGCTAGTAGCAGCACGATGAGTGGATTTAGGTACGACGATTCTAAGTGAAATAAGTCACACAGAAAAAGACACTTATCATAAGATATCACTTATAGAGGGAATGTAAAGACCACTACACTTGAACTGAATTGCAAAACAGAACAGAGTCACACGTTCAGAAAACACACTATGGCTGCTGAACGGGCAAGGTGAGGTGGGGTGATGCATAAAACAAGGGTTTCAAATTAGCTCAAATACCGTTCCATAAACCCAATATGTAAGAGACAAGACCTATTCCTTTTTCAGTGAACTGGACTCAACACCCCCTATTCACTGCACAAGAATATATCTGACTAGTAAGAATCTTCAAACCTATGTATTGATATCTCTCTGTAAGTGAGTCAAGGGGGTGTAAAGCGGCATAAACACAGCCGTGAAAAGCAGCTAAACCCCATTATAAAAATAAATTACTTTTCAAAACCCGTGAAACAAAGACAGTGAAAGAGAGAGAAATTCTTACAAAATTCGTTCAGGGGCTGTGATGCAACCTGGATTGACCATATCTAGACCCACAGCTGATTGAGACATACGGGTGGACACTCTTGGGGCTGAGAGTTTCGGTGAGGTTGGGTGAGCCAACGCAGACCCTTTCAAGTAATACTGCATGGTACCCATCCCACGGGTCCCAAAGCTCCAGGTTCAAGGGCATCTTCCTACATCGAAAACAGGCATGAGAAACCCAGAATATGGTACACCGTGTGATCGGGAAAGGTTTCTAAAACGCACCTCATTTCTCATCTCCTTTGCTCGGGTTCGCCATTCCAGCCGATTTACTAGCCATCTCCCTCCTTGGAGAATCAGCACCTTTAACCTCCTGTTCCGTACAGGTTGCAATTTGTCCTGAGGATGAACGGGAAGAGGGGGAACCAATGAGAGACTAGCTCTAGGTGTTGGGATAGGCACAGGTCACTCTATTTTCCCATCAGGAAGAAAAATTAAGCACAAGCTCAGCCTGCCCCCCAGAACCAGAAGAGGGCCTGAAGCAATCCTGCGCCTTTGAGGCCAGCTTCCAAAAAAGCGAGTTGAAAAATGGAGCTCAGGGGCACTGCAATTCACAAACCTGCAGAGTTTTAAATGATACCTCTCGTTCACAAATATATTAAGGGAAGGCAACGAAGAGGCTTTGAAAGCAAGGCAGAATTGCAGGAAACAGATTTCAGGAGGTAGATTCGAATCGCCTTGAAAGCACCTGAAAAGCGGCAAAACGTGGACAATGATGCCCTTGGCCAAAAAGGGCGTATGCGTTTTTTCCTGAATATATTCAGGAAAAAACGCATACGCCCTTTTTGGCCAACCAAGCAACCTGGAAAGGCCAATCAGCGCTCCAAAGAAGTCTGGCTTCCCAGCGGGCAAAAGGGCCATGCGGAAAAAAGTGTCCAAACCAGAAATGCAGGACCGGCCATGGAGAAATGGGAGCCTTGCTACGTTGATGGGCGGGATATAAATTGCCAACAGCCACTCTGGAGAAGTGTACGGTGTGTTCTGAAACATCTAAAAAACACAGCTTGGAGAGCATAGGGCACTTCCACTCATGGGCGTATAAATTGGGAAAACTAAAAATCAGCAAGACACAGGCACCCCAAAGTTTAGGGCTGCTCTGTTGACAAGAACCCCCACTTCATTACACCTTAAATATCCTAGGAAAGAGAAAAATGGATAAAGAAGTTGGGGTCCTCATGTACAATGGAATATCACTCAGCCATGAAATCAACGTCATAAGGCTAGTAGCAGCACGATGAGTGGATTTAGGTACGACGATTCTAAGTGAAATAAGTCACACAGAAAAAGACACTTATCATAAGATATCACTTATAGAGGGAATGTAAAGACCACTACACTTGAACTGAATTGCAAAACAGAACAGAGTCACACGTTCAGAAAACACACTATGGCTGCTGAACGGGCAAGGTGAGGTGGGGTGATGCATAAAACAAGGGTTTCAAATTAGCTCAAATACCGTTCCATAAACCCAATATGTAAGAGACAAGACCTATTCCTTTTTCAGTGAACTGGACTCAACACCCCCTATTCACTGCACAAGAATATATCTGACTAGTAAGACTCTTCAAACCTATGTATTGATATCTCTCTGTAAGTGAGTCAAGGGGGTGTAAAGCGGCATAAACACAGCCGTGGAAAGCAGCTAAACCCCATTATAAAAATAAATTACTTTTCAAAACCCGTGAAACAAAGACAGTGAAAGAGAGAGAAATTCTTACAAAATTCGTTCAGGGGCTGTGATGCAACCTGGATTGACCATATCTAGACCCACAGCTGATTGAGACATAAGGGTGGACACTCTTGGGGCTGAGAGGTTCGGTGAGGTTGGGTGAGCCAACGCAGACCCTTTCAAGTAATACTGCATGGTACCCATCCCACGGGTCCCAAATCTCCAGGTTCAAGGGCATCTTCCTACATCGAAAACAGGCATGAGAAACCCAGAATATGGTACACCGTGTGATCGGGAAAGGTTTCTAAAACGCACCTCATTTCTCATCTCCTTGGCTCGGGTTCGCCATTCCAGCCGATTTACTAGCCATCTCCCTCCTTGGAGAATCAGCACCTTTAACCTCCTGTTCCGTACAGGTTGCAATTTGTCCTGAGGATGAACGGGAAGAGGGGGAACCAATGAGAGACTAGCTCTAGGTGTTGGGATAGGCACAGGTCACTCTATTTTCCCATCAGGAAGAAAAATTAAGCACAAGCTCAGCCTGCCCCCCAGAACCAGAAGAGGGCCTGAAGCAATCCTGCGCCTTTGAGGCCAGCTTCCAAAAAAGCGAGTTGAAAAATGGAGCTCAGGGGCACTGCAATTCACAAACCTGCAGAGTTTTAAATGATACCTCTCGTCCACAAATATATTAAGGGAAGGCAACGAAGAGGCTTTGAAAGCAAGGCAGAATTGCAGGAAACAGATTTCAGGAGGTAGATTCGAATCGCCTTGAAAGCACCTGAAAAGCGGCAAAACGTGGACAATGATGCCCTTGGCCAAAAAGGGCCTATGCGTTTTTTCCTGAATATATTGAGTAAAAAACGCATACGCCCTTTTTGGCCAACCAAGCAACCTGGAAAGGCCAATCAGCGCTCCAAAGAAGTCTGGCTTCCCAGCGGGCAAAAGGGCCATGCGGAAAAAAGTGTCAAAACCAGAAATGCAGTACCGGCCATGGAGAAATGGGAGCCTTGCTACGCTGATGGGCGGGATGTAAATTGCCAACAGCCACTCTGGAGAAGTGTACGGTGTGTTCTGAAACATCTAAAAAACACAGCTTGGAGAGCATAGGGCACTTCCACTCATGGGCTTATAAATTGGGAAAACTAAACATCAGCAAGACACAGGCACCCCAAAGTTTAGGGCTGCTCTGTTGACAAGAACCCCCACTTCATTACACCTTAAATATCCTAGGAAAGAGAAAAATGGATAAAGAAGTTGGGGTCCTCATGTACAATGGAATATCACTCAGCCATGAAATCAACGTCATAAGGCTAGTAGCAGCACGATGAGTGGATTTAGGTACGACGATTCTAAGTGAAATAAGTCACACAGAAAAAGACACTTATCATAAGATATCACTTATAGAGGGAATGTAAAAACCGCTACAATTGAACTGAACTGCAAAACAGAACAGAGTCACACGTTTAGAAAACACACTATGGCTGCTGAACGGGAAAGGTGAGGTGGGGTGATGCATAAAACAAGGGTTTCAAATTAGCTCAGATACCGTTCCATAAACTCAATATGTAAGAGACAAGACCTATTCCTTTTTCAGTGAACTGGACTCAACTCCCCCTATTCACCGCACAAGAATATATCTGACTAGTAATAATCTTCAAACCTATGTATTGATATCTCTCTGTAAGTGAGTCAAGGGGGTGTAAAGCGGCATAAACACAGCCGTGAAAAGCAGCTAAACCCCATTATAAAAATAAATTACTTTTCAAAACCCGTGAAACAAAGAAAGTGAAAGAGAGAGAAATTCTTACAAAATTCGTTCAGGGGCTGTGATGCAACCTGGATTGACCATATCTAGACCCACAGCTGATTGAGACATAAGGGTGGACACTCTTGGGGCTGAGAGGTTCGGTGAGGTTGGTTGAGCCAACGCAGACCCTTTCAAGTAATACTGCATGGTACCCATCCCATGGGTCCCAAATCTCCAGGTTCAAGGGTATCTTCCTACATCGAAAACAGGCATGAGAAACCCAGAAGATGGTACACCGTGTGATCGGGAAAGGTTTCTAAAACGCACCTCATTTCTCATCTCCTAGGCTCGGGTTCGCCATTCCAGCCGATTTACTAGCCATCTCCCTCCTTGGAGAATCAGCACCTTTAACCTCCTGTTCCGTACAGGTTGCAATTTGTCCTGAGGATGAACGGGAAGAGGGGGAACCAATGAGAGACTAGCTCTAGGTGTTGGGATAGGCACAGGTCACTCTATTTTCCCATCAGGAAGAAAAATTAAGCACAAGCTCAGCCTGCCCCCCAGAACCAGAAGAGGGCCTGAAGCAATCCTGCGCCTTTGAGGCCAGCTTCCAAAAAAGCGAGTTGAAAAATGGAGCTCAGGGGCACTGCAATTCACAAACCTGCAGAGTTTTAAATGATACCTCTCGTCCACAAATATATTAAGGGAAGGCACCGAAGAGGCTTTGAAAGCAAGGCAGAATTGCAGGAAACAGATTTCAGGGGGTAGATTCGAATCGCCTTGAAAGCACCTGAAAAGCGGCAAAACGTGGACAATGATGCCCTTGGCCAAAAAGGGCGTATGCGTTTTTTCCTGAATATATTCAGGAAAAAACGCATACGCCCTTTTTGGCCAACCAAGCAACCTGGAAAGGCCAATCAGCGCTCCAAAGAAGTCTGGCTTCCCAGCGGGCAAAAGGGCCATGCGGAAAAAAGTGTCCAAACCAGAAATGCAGGACCGGCCATGGAGAAATGGGAGCCTTGCTACGTTGATGGGCGGGATATAAATTGCCAACAGCCACTCTGGAGAAGTGTACGGTGTGTTCTGAAACATCTAAAAAACACAGCTTGGAGAGCATAGGGCACTTCCACTCATGGGCGTATAAATTGGGAAAACTAAAAATCAGCAAGACACAGGCACCCCAAAGTTTAGGGCTGCTCTGTTGACAAGAACCCACACTTCATTACACCTTAAATATCCTAGGAAAGAGAAAAATGGATAAAGAAGTTGGGGTCCTCATGTACAATGGAATATCACTCAGCCATGAAATCAACGTCATAAGGCTAGTAGCAGCACGATGAGTGGATTTAGGTACGACGATTCTAAGTGAAATAAGTCACACAGAAAAAGACACTTATCATAAGATATCACTTATAGAGGGAATGTAAAGACCACTACACTTGAACTGAATTGCAAAACAGAACAGAGTCACACGTTCAGAAAACACACTATGGCTGCTGAACGGGCAAGGTGAGGTGGGGTGATGCATAAAACAAGGGTTTCAAATTAGCTCAAATACCGTTCCATAAACCCAATATGTAAGAGACAAGACCTATTCCTTTTTCAGTGAACTGGACTCAACACCCCCTATTCACTGCACAAGAATATATCTGACTAGTAAGAATCTTCAAACCTATGTATTGATATCTCTCTGTAAGTGAGTCAAGGGGGTGTAAAGCGGCATAAACACAGCCGTGAAAAGCAGCTAAACCCCATTATAAAAATAAATTACTTTTCAAAACCCGTGAAACAAAGACAGTGAAAGAGAGAGAAATTCTTACAAAATTCGTTCAGGGGCTGTGATTCAACCTGGATTGACCATATCTAGACCCACAGCTGATTGAGACATAAGGGTGGACACTCTTGGGGCTGAGAGGTTCGGTGAGGTTGGGTGAGCCAACGCAGACCCTTTCAAGTAATACTGCATGGTACCCATCCCACGGGTCCCAAATCTCCAGGTTCAAGGCCATCTTCCTAAATCGAAAACAGGTATGAGAAACCCAGAAGATGGTACACCGTGTGATCGGGAAAGGTTTCTAAAACACACCTCATTTCTCATCTCCTTTGCTCGGGTTCGCCATTCCAGCCAATTTACTAGCCATCTCCCTCCTTGGAGAATCAGCACCTTTAACCTCCTGTTCCGTACAGGTTGCAATTTGTCCTGAGGATGAACGGGAAGAGGGGGAACCAATGAGAGACTAGCTCTAGGTGTTGGGACAGGCACAGGTCACTCTATTTTCCCATCAGGAAGAAGAATTAAGCACAAGCTCAGCCTGCCCCTCAGAACCAGAAGAGGGCCTGAAGCAATCCTGCGCCTTTGCGGCCAGCTCCCAAAAAAGCGAGTTGAAAAATGGAGCTCAGGGGCACTGCAATTCACAAACCTGCAGAGTTTTAAATGATACCTCTCGTCCACAAATATATTAAGGGAAGGCAACGAAGAGGCTTTGAAAGCAAGGCAGAATTGCAGGAAACAGATTTCAGGAGGTAGATTCGAATCGCCTTGAAAGCACATGAAAAGCGGCAAAACGTGGACAATGATGCCCTTGGCCAAAAAGGGCTTATGCGTTTTTTCCTGAATATATTCAGGAAAAAACGCATACGCCCTTTTTGGCCAACCAAGCAACCTGGAAAGGCCAATCAGCGCTCCAAAGAAGTCTGGCTTCCCAGCGGGCAAAAGGGCCATGCGGAAAAAAGTGTCCAAACCAGAAATGCAGGACCGGCCATGGAGAAATGGGAGCCTTGCTACGCTGATGGGCGGGATGTAAATTGCCAACAGCCACTCTGGAGAAGTGTACGGTGTGTTCTGAAACATCTAAAAAACACAGCTTGGAGAGCATAGGGCACTTCCACTCATGGGCGTATAAATTGGGAAAACTAAAAATCAGCAAGACACAGGCACCCCAAAGTTTAGGGCTGCTCTGTTGACAAGAACCCCCACTTCATTACACCTTAAATATCCTAGGAAAGAGAAAAATGGATAAAGAAGTTGGGGTCCTCATGTACAATGGAATATCACTCAGCCATGAAATCAACGTCATAAGGCTAGTAGCAGCACGATGAGTGGATTTAGGTACGACGATTCTAAGTGAAATAAGTCACACAGAAAAAGACACTTATCATAAGATATCACTTATAGAGGGAATGTAAAAACCGCTACACTTGAACTGAATTGCAAAACAGAACAGAGTCACACGTTTAGAAAACACACTATGGCTGCTGAACGGGAAAGGTGAGGTGGGGTGATGCATAAAACAAGGGTTTCAAATTAGATCAGATACCGTTCCATAAACCCAATATGTAAGAGACAAGACCTATTCCTTTTTCAGTGAACTGGACTCAACACCCCCTATTCACCGCACAAGAATATATCTGACTAGTAAGAATCTTCAAACCTATGTATTGATATCTCTCTGTAAGTGAGTCAAGGGGCTGTAAAGCGGCATAAACACAGCCGTGAAAAGCAGCTAAACCCCATTATAAAAATAAATTACTTTTCAAAACCCGTGAAACAAAGACAGTGAAAGAGAGAGAAATTCTTACCAAATTCGTTCAGGGGCTGTGATGCAACCTGGATTGACCATATCTAGACCCACAGCTGATTGAGACATAAGGGTGGACACTCTTGGGGCTCAGAGGTTCGGTGAGGTTGCATGAGCCAACGCAAACCCTTTCAAGTAATACTGCATGGTACCCATCCCATGGGTCCCAAATCTCCAGGTTCAAGGGCATCTTCCTACATCGAAAACAGGCATGAGAAACCCAGAAGATGGTACACCGTGTGATCGGGAAAGGTTTCTAAAACGCACCTCATTTCTCATCTCCTTTGCTCGGGTTCGCCATTCCAGCCGATTTACTAGCCATCTCCCTCCTTGGAGAATCAGCACCTTTAACCTCCTGTTCCGTACAGGTTGCAATTTGTCCTGAGGATGAACGGGAAGAGGGGGAACCAATGAGAGACTAGCTCTAGGTGTTGGGACAGGCACAGGTCACTCTATTTTCCCATCAGGAAGAAGAATTAAGCACAAGCTCAGCCTGCCCCCCAAAACCAGAAGAGGGCCTGAAGCAATCTTGCGCCTTTGCGGCCAGCTCCCAAAAAAGCGAGTTGAAAAATGGAGCTCAGGGGCACTGCAATTCACAAACCTGCAGAGTTTTAAATGATAACTCTCGTCCACAAATATATTAAGGGAAGGCAACGAAGAGGCTTTGAAAGCAAGGCAGAATTGCAGGAAACAGATTTCAGGAGGTAGATTCGAATCGCCTTGAAAGCACCTGAAAAGCGGCAAAATGTGGACAATGATGCCCTTGGCCAAAAAGGGCGTATGCGTTTTTTCCTGAATATATTCAGGAAAAAACGCATACGCCCTTTTTGGCCAACCAAGCAACCTGGAAAGGCCAATCAGCGCTCCAAAGAAGTCTGGCTTCCCAGCGGGCAAAAGGGCCATGCGGAAAAAAGTGTCCAAACCAGAAATGCAGGACCGGCCATGGAGAAATGGGAGCCTTGCTACGCTGATGGGCGGGATGTAAATTGCCAACAGCCACTCTGGAGAAGTGTACGGTGTGTCCTGAAACATCTGAAAAACACAGCTTGGAGAGCATAGGGCACTTCCACTCATGGGCGTATAAATTGGGAAAACTAAAAATCAGCAAGACACAGGCACCCCAAAGTTTAGGGCTGCTCTGTTGACAAGAACCCCCACTTCATTACACCTTAAATATCCTAGGAAAGAGAAAAATGGATAAAGAAGTTGGGGTCCTCATGTACAATGGAATATCACTCAGCCATGAAATCAACGTCATAAGGCTAGTAGCAGCACGATGAGTGGATTTAGGTACGACGATTCTAAGTGAAATAAGTCACACAGAAAAAGACACTTATCATAAGATATCACTTATAGAGGGAATGTAAAAACCACTACACTTGAACTGAATTGCAAAACAGAACAGAGTCACACGTTCAGAAAACACACTATGGCTGCTGAACGGGCAAGGTGAGGTGGGGTGATGCATAAAACAAGGGTTTCAAATTAGCTCAGATACCGTTCCATAAACCCAATATGTAAGAGACAAGACCTATTCCTTTTTCAGTGAACTGGACTCAACACCCCCTATTCACCGCACAAGAATATATCTGACTAGTAAGAATCTTCAAACCTATGTATTGATATCTCTCTGTAAGTGAGTCAAGGGGGTGTAAAGCGGCATAAACACAGCCGTGAAAAGCAGCTAAACCCCATTATAAAAATAAATTACTTTTCAAAACCCGTGAAACAAAGACAGTGAAAGAGAGAGAAATTCTTACAAAATTCGTTCAGGGGCTGTGATGCAACCTGGATTGACCATATCTAGACCCACAGCTGATTGAGACATAAGGGTGGACACTCTTGGGGCTGAGAGGTTCGGTGAGTTTGGGTGAGCCAACGCAGACCCTTTCAAGTAATACTGCATGGTACCCATCCCATGGGTCCCAAATCTCCAGGTTCAAGGGCATCTTCCTACATCGAAAACAGGCATGAGAAACCCAGAAGATGGTACACCGTGTGATCGGGAAAGGTTTCTAAAACGCACCTCATTTCTCATCTCCTTTGCTCGGGTTCGCCATTCCAGCCGATTTACTAGCCATCTCCCTCCTTGGAGAATCAGCACCTTTAACCTCCTGTTCCGTACAGGTTGCAATTTGTCCTGAGGATGAACGGGAAGAGGGGGAACCAATGAGAGACTAGCTCTAGGGGTTGGGACAGGCACAGGTCACTCTATTTTCCCATCAGGAAGAAGAATTAAGCACAAGCTCAGCCTGCCCCCCAAAACCAGAAGAGGGCCTGAAGCAATCTTGCGCCTTTGCGGCCAGCTCCCAAAAAAGCGAGTTGAAAAATGGAGCTCAGGGGCACTGCAATTCACAAACCTGCAGAGTTTTAAATGATACCTCTCGTCCACAAATATATTAAGGGAAGGCAACGAAGAGGCTTTGAAAGCAAGGCAGAATTGCAGGAAACAGATTTCAGGAGGTAGATTCGAATCGCCTTGAAAGCACCTGAAAAGCAGCAAAACGTGGACAATGATGCCCTTGGCCAAAAAGGGCGTATGCGTTTTTTCCTGAATATATTCAGGAAAAAACGCATACGCCCTTTTTGGCCAACCAAGCAACCTGGAAAGGCCAATCAGCGCTCCAAAGAAGTCTGGCTTCCCAGCGGGCAAAAGGGCCATGCGGAAAAAAGTGTCCAAACCAGAAATGCAGGACCGGCCATGGAGAAATGGGAGCCTTGCTACGCTGATGGGCGGGATGTAAATTGCCAACAGCCACTCTGGAGAAGTGTACGGTGTGTTCTGAAACATCTAAAAAACACAGCTTGGAGAGCATAGGGCACTTCCACTCATGGGCGTATAAATTGGGAAAACTAAAAATCAGCAAGACACAGGCACCCCAAAGTTTAGGGCTGCTCTGTTGACAAGAACCCCCACTTCATTACACCTTAAATATCCTAGGAAAGAGAAAAATGGATAAAGAAGTTGGGGTCCTCATGTACAATGGAATATCACTCAGCCATGAAATCAACGTCATAAGGCTAGTAGCAGCACGATGAGTGGATTTAGGTACGACGATTCTAAGTGAAATAAGTCACACAGAAAAAGACACTTATCATAAGATATCACTTATAGAGGGAATGTAAAAACCGCTACACTTGAACTGAATTGCAAAACAGAACAGAGTCACACGTTTAGAAAACACACTATGGCTGCTGAACGGGAAAGGTGAGGTGGGGTGATGCATAAAACAAGGGTTTCAAATTCGATCAGATACCGTTCCATAAACCCAATATGTAAGAGACAAGACCTATTCCTTTTTCAGTGAACTGGACTCAACACCCCCTATTCACCGCACAAGAATATATCTGACTAGTAAGAATCTTCAAACCTATGTATTGATATCTCTCTGTAAGTGAGTCAAGGGGCTGTAAAGCGGCATAAACACAGCCGTGAAAAGCAGCTAAACCCCATTATAAAAATAAATTACTTTTCAAAACCCGTGAAACAAAGACAGTGAAAGAGAGAGAAATTCTTACAAAATTCGTTCAGGGGCTGTGATGCAACCTGGATTGACCATATCTAGACCCACAGCTGATTGAGACATAAGGGTGGACACTCTTGGGGCTCAGAGGTTCGGTGAGGTTGCATGAGCCAACGCAAACCCTTTCAAGTAATACTGCATGGTACCCATCCCATGGGTCCCAAATCTCCAGGTTCAAGGGCATCTTCCTACATCGAAAACAGGCATGAGAAACCCAGAAGATGGTACACCGTGTGATCGGGAAAGGTTTCTAAAACGCACCACATTTCTCATCTCCTTTGCTCGGGTTCGCCATTCCAGCCGATTTACTAGCCATCTCCCTCCTTGGAGAATCAGCACCTTTAACCTCCTGTTCCGTACAGGTTGCAATTTGTCCTGAGGATGAACGGGAAGAGGGGGAACCAATGAGAGACTAGCTCTAGGTGTTGGGACAGGCACAGGTCACTCTATTTTCCCATCAGGAAGAAGAATTAAGCACAAGCTCAGCCTGCCCCCCAAAACCAGAAGAGGGCCTGAAGCAATCTTGTGCCTTTGCGGCCAGCTCCCAAAAAAGCGACTTGAAAAATGGAGCTCAGGGGCACTGCAATTCACAAACCTGCAGAGTTTTAAATGATAACTCTCGTCCACAAATATATTAAGGGAAGGCAACGAAGAGGCTTTGAAAGCAAGGCAGAATTGCAGGAAACAGATTTCAGGAGGTAGATTCGAATCGCCTTGAAAGCACCTGAAAAGCAGCAAAACGTGGACAATGATGCCCTTGGCCAAAAAGGGCGTATGCGTTTTTTCCTGAATATATTCAGGAAAAAACGCATACGCCCTTTTTGGCCAACCAAGCAACCTGGAAAGGCCAATCAGCGCTCCAAAGAAGTCTGGCTTCCCAGCGGGCAAAAGGGCCATGCGGAAAAAAGTGTCCAAACCAGAAATGCAGGACCGGCCATGGAGAAATGGGAGCCTTGCTACGCTGATGGGCGGGATGGAAATTGCCAACAGCCACTCTGGAGAAGTGTACGGTGTGTCCTGAAACATCTGAAAAACACAGCTTGGAGAGCATAGGGCACTTCCACTCATGGGCGTATAAATTGGGAAAACTAAAAATCAGCAAGACACAGGCACCCCAAAGTTTAGGGCTGCTCTGTTGACAAGAACCCCCACTTCATTACACCTTAAATATCCTAGGAAAGAGAAAAATGGATAAAGAAGTTGGGGTCCTCATGTACAATGGAATATCACTCAGCCATGAAATCAACGTCATAAGGCTAGGAGCAGCACGATGAGTGGATTTAGGTACGACGATTCTAAGTGAAATAAGTCACACAGAAAAAGACACTTATCATAAGATATCACTTATAGAGGGAATGTAAAAACCACTACACTTGAACTGAATTGCAAAACAGAACAGAGTCACACGTTCAGAAAACACACTATGGCTGCTGAACGGGCAAGGTGAGGTGGGGTGATGCATAAAACAAGGGTTTCAAATTAGCTCAGATACCGTTCCATAAACCCAATATGTAAGAGACAAGACCTATTCCTTTTTCAGTGAACTGGACTCAACACCCCCTATTCACCGCACAAGAATAAATCTGACTAGTAAGAATCTTCAAACCTATGTATTGATATCTCTCTGTAAGTGAGTCAAGGGGGTGTAAAGCGGCATAAACACAGCCGTGAAAAGCAGCTAAACCCCATTATAAAAATAAATTACTTTTCAAAACCCGTGAAACAAAGACAGTGAAAGAGAGAGAAATTCTTACAAAATTCGTTCAGGGGCTGTGATGCAACCTGGATTGACCATATCTAGACCCACAGCTGATTGAGACATAAGGGTGGACACTCTTGGGGCTGAGAGGTTCGGTGAGTTTGGGTGAGCCAACGCAGACCCTTTCAAGTAATACTGCATGGTACCCATCCCATGGGTCCCAAATCTCCAGGTTCAAGGGCATCTTCCTACATCGAAAACAGGCATGAGAAACCCAGAAGATGGTACACCGTGTGATCGGGAAAGGTTTCTAAAACGCACCTCATTTCTCATCTCCTTTGCTCGGGTTCGCCATTCCAGCCGATTTACTAGCCATCTCCCTCCTTGGAGAATCAGCACCTTTAACCTCCTGTTCCGTACAGGTTGCAATTTGTCCTGAGGATGAACGGGAAGAGGGGGAACCAATGAGAGACTAGCTCTAGGGGTTGGGACAGGCACAGGTCACTCTATTTTCCCATCAGGAAGAAGAATTAAGCACAAGCTCAGCCTGCCCCCCAAAACCAGAAGAGGGCCTGAAGCAATCTTGCGCCTTTGCGGCCAGCTCCCAAAAAAGCGAGTTGAAAAATGGAGCTCAGGGGCAGTGCAATTCACAAACCTGCAGAGTTTTAAATGATACCTCTCGTCCACAAATATATTAAGGGAAGGCAACGAAGAGGCTTTGAAAGCAAGGCAGAATTGCAGGAAACAGATTTCAGGAGGTAGATTCGAATCGCCTTGAAAGCACCTGAAAAGCAGCAAAACGTGGACAATGATGCCCTTGGCCAAAAAGGGCGTATGCGTTTTTTCCTGAATATATTCAGGAAAAAACGCATACGCCCTTTTTGGCCAACCAAGCAACCTGGAAAGGCCAATCAGCGCTCCAAAGAAGTCTGGCTTCCCAGCGGGCAAAAGGGCCATGCGGAAAAAAGTGTCCAAACCAGAAATGCAGGACCGGCCATGGAGAAATGGGAGCCTTGCTACGCTGATGGGCGGGATGTAAATTGCCAACAGCCACTCTGGAGAAGTGTACGGTGTGTTCTGAAACATCTAAAAAACACAGCTTGGAGAGCATAGGGCACTTCCACTCATGGGCGTATAAATTGGGAAAACTAAAAATCAGCAAGACACAGGCACCCCAAAGTTTAGGGCTGCTCTGTTGACAAGAACCCCCACTTCATTACACCTTAAATATCCTAGGAAAGAGAAAAATGGATAAAGAAGTTGGGGTCCTCATGTACAATGGAATATCACTCAGCCATGAAATCAACGTCATAAGGCTAGTAGCAGCACGATGAGTGGATTTAGGTACGACGATTCTAAGTGAAATAAGTCACACAGAAAAAGACACTTATCATAAGATATCACTTATAGAGGGAATGTAAAAACCACTACACTTGAACTGAATTGCAAAACAGAACAGAGTCACACGTTCAGAAAACACACTATGGCTGCTGAACGGGCAAGGTGAGGTGGGGTGATGCATAAAACAAGGGTTTCAAATTAGCTCAGATACCGTTCCATAAACCCAATATGTAAGAGACAAGACCTATTCCTTTTTCAGTGAACTGGACTCAACACCCCCTATTCACCGCACAAGAATAAATCTGACTAGTAAGAATCTTCAAACCTATGTATTGATATCTCTCTGTAAGTGAGTCAAGGGGGTGTAAAGCGGCATAAACACAGCCGTGAAAAGCAGCTAAACCCCATTATAAAAATAAATTACTTTTCAAAACCCGTGAAACAAAGACAGTGAAAGAGAGAGAAATTCTTACAAAATTCGTTCAGGGGCTGTGATGCAACCTGGATTGACCATATCTAGACCCACAGCTGATTGAGACATAAGGGTGGACACTCTTGGGGCTGAGAGGTTCGGTGAGTTTGGGTGAGCCAACGCAGACCCTTTCAAGTAATACTGCATGGTACCCATCCCATGGGTCCCAAATCTCCAGGTTCAAGGGCATCTTCCTACATCGAAAACAGGCATGAGAAACCCAGAAGATGGTACACCGTGTGATCGGGAAAGGTTTCTAAAACGCACCTCATTTCTCATCTCCTTTGCTCGGGTTCGCCATTCCAGCCGATTTACTAGCCATCTCCCTCCTTGGAGAATCAGCACCTTTAACCTCCTGTTCCGTACAGGTTGCAATTTGTCCTGAGGATGAACGGGAAGAGGGGGAACCAATGAGAGACTAGCTCTAGGGGTTGGGACAGGCACAGGTCACTCTATTTTCCCATCAGGAAGAAGAATTAAGCACAAGCTCAGCCTGCCCCCCAAAACCAGAAGAGGGCCTGAAGCAATCTTGCGCCTTTGCGGCCAGCTCCCAAAAAAGCGAGTTGAAAAATGGAGCTCAGGGGCAGTGCAATTCACAAACCTGCAGAGTTTTAAATGATACCTCTCGTCCACAAATATATTAAGGGAAGGCAACGAAGAGGCTTTGAAAGCAAGGCAGAATTGCAGGAAACAGATTTCAGGAGGTAGATTCGAATCGCCTTGAAAGCACCTGAAAAGCAGCAAAACGTGGACAATGATGCCCTTGGCCAAAAAGGGCGTATGCGTTTTTTCCTGAATATATTCAGGAAAAAACGCATACGCCCTTTTTGGCCAACCAAGCAACCTGGAAAGGCCAATCAGCGCTCCAAAGAAGTCTGGCTTCCCAGCGGGCAAAAGGGCCATGCGGAAAAAAGTGTCCAAACCAGAAATGCAGGACCGGCCATGGAGAAATGGGAGCCTTGCTACGCTGATGGGCGGGATGTAAATTGCCAACAGCCACTCTGGAGAAGTGTACGGTGTGTTCTGAAACATCTAAAAAACACAGCTTGGAGAGCATAGGGCACTTCCACTCATGGGCGTATAAATTGGGAAAACTAAAAATCAGCAAGACACAGGCACCCCAAAGTTTAGGGCTGCTCTGTTGACAAGAACCCCCACTTCATTACACCTTAAATATCCTAGGAAAGAGAAAAATGGATAAAGAAGTTGGGGTCCTCATGTACAATGGAATATCACTCAGCCATGAAATCAACGTCATAAGGCTAGTAGCAGCACGATGAGTGGATTTAGGTACGACGATTCTAAGTGAAATAAGTCACACAGAAAAAGACACTTATCATAAGATATCACTTATAGAGGGAATGTAAAAACCACTACACTTGAACTGAATTGCAAAACAGAACAGAGTCACACGTTCAGAAAACACACTATGGCTGCTGAACGGGCAAGGTGAGGTGGGGTGATGCATAAAACAAGGGTTTCAAATTAGCTCAGATACCGTTCCATAAACCCAATATGTAAGAGACAAGACCTATTCCTTTTTCAGTGAACTGGACTCAACACCCCCTATTCACCGCACAAGAATATATCTGACTAGTAAGAATTTTCAAACCTATGTATTGATATCTCTCTGTAAGTGAGTCAAGGGGGTGTAAAGCGGCATAAACACAGCCGTGAAAAGCAGCTAAACCCCATTATAAAAATAAATTACTTTTCAAAACCCGTGAAACAAAGACAGTGAAAGAGAGAGAAATTCTTACAAAATTCGTTCAGGGGCTGTGATGCAACCTGGATTGACCATATCTAGACCCACAGCTGATTGAGACATAAGGGTGGACACTCTTGGGGCTGAGAGGTTCGGTGAGTTTGGGTGAGCCAACGCAGACCCTTTCAAATAATACTGCATGGTACCCATCCCATGGGTCCCAAATCTCCAGGTTCAAGGGCATCTTCCTACATCGAAAACAGGCATGAGAAACCCAGAAGATGGTACACCGTGTGATCGGGAAAGGTTTCTAAAACGCACCTCATTTCTCATTTCCTTTGCTCGGGTTCGCCATTCCAGCCGATTTACTAGCCATCTCCCTCCTTGGAGAATCAGCACCTTTAACCTCCTGTTCCGTACAGGTTGCAATTTGTCCTGAGGATGAACGGGAAGAGGGGGAACCAATGAGAGACTAGCTCTAGGGGTTGGGACAGGCACAGGTCACTCTATTTTCCCATCAGGAAGAAGAATTAAGCACAAGCTCAGCCTGCCCCCCAAAACCAGAAGAGGGCCTGAAGCAATCTTGCGCCTTTGCGGCCAGCTCCCAAAAAAGCGAGTTGAAAAATGGAGCTCAGGGGCACTGCAATTCACAAACCTGCAGAGTTTTAAATGATACCTCTCGTCCACAAATATATTAAGGGAAGGCAACGAAGAGGCTTTGAAAGCAAGGCAGAATTGCAGGAAACAGATTTCAGGAGGTAGATTCGAATCGCCTTGAAAGCACCTGAAAAGCGGCAAAACGTGGACAATGATGCCCTTGGCCAAAAAGGGCGTATGCGTTTTTTCCTGAATATATTCAGGAAAAAACGCATACGCCCTTTTTGGCCAACCAAGCAACCTGGAAAGGCCAATCAGCGCTCCAAAGAAGTCTGGCTTCCCAGCGGGCAAAAGGGCCATGCGGAAAAAAGTGTCCAAACCAGAAATGCAGGACCGGCCATGGAGAAATGGGAGCCTTGCTACGCTGATGGGCGGGATGTAAATTGCCAACAGCCACTCTGGAGAAGTGTACGGTGTGTTCTGAAACATCTAAAAAACACAGCTTGGAGAGCATAGGGCACTTCCACTCATGGGTTTATAAATTGGGAAAACTAAAAATCAGCAAGACACAGGCACCCCAAAGTTTAGGGCTGCTCTGTTGACAAGAACCCCCACTTCATTACACCTTAAATATCCTAGGAAAGAGAAAAATGGATAAAGAAGTTGGGGTCCTCATGTACAATGGAATATCACTCAGCCATGAAATCAACGTCATAAGGCTAGTAGCAGCACGATGAGTGGATTTAGGTACGACGATTCTAAGTGAAATAAGTCACACAGAAAAAGACACTTATCATAAGATATCACTTATAGAGGGAATGTAAAAACCACTACACTTGAACTGAATTGCAAAACAGAACAGAGTCACACGTTCAGAAAACACACTATGGCTGCTGAACGGGCAAGGTGAGGTGGGGTGATGCATAAAACAAGGGTTTCAAATTAGCTCAGATACCGTTCCATAAACCCAATATGTAAGAGACAAGACCTATTCCTTTTTCAGTGAACTGGACTCAACACCCCCTATTCACCGCACAAGAATATATCTGACTAGTAAGAATCTTCAAACCTATGTATTGATATCTCTCTGTAAGTGAGTCAAGGGGGTGTAAAGCGGCATAAACACAGCCGTGAAAAGCAGCTAAACCCCATTATAAAAATAAATTACTTTTCAAAACCCGTGAAACAAAGACAGTGAAAGAGAGAGAAATTCTTACAAAATTCGTTCAGGGGCTGTGATGCAACCTGGATTGACCATATCTAGACCCACAGCTGATTGAGACATAAGGGTGGACACTCTTGGGGCTGAGAGGTTCGGTGAGTTTGGGTGAGCCAACGCAGACCCTTTCAAGTAATACTGCATGGTACCCATCCCATGGGTCCCAAATCTCCAGGTTCAAGGGCATCTTCCTACATCGAAAACAGGCATGAGAAACCCAGAAGATGGTACACCGTGTGATCGGGAAAGGTTTCTAAAACGCACCTCATTTCTCATCTCCTTTGCTCGGGTTCGCCATTCCAGCCGATTTACTAGCCATCTCCCTCCTTGGAGAATCAGCACCTTTAACCTCCTGTTCCGTACAGGTTGCAATTTGTCCTGAGGATGAACGGGAAGAGGGGGAACCAATGAGAGACTAGCTCTAGGGGCTGGGACAGGCACAGGTCACTCTATTTTCCCATCAGGAAGAAGAATTAAGCACAAGCTCAGCCTGCCCCCCAAAACCAGAAGAGGGCCTGAAGCAATCTTGCGCCTTTGCGGCCAGCTCCCAAAAAAGCGAGTTGAAAAATGGAGCTCAGGGGCACTGCAATTCACAAACCTGCAGAGTTTTAAATGATACCTCTCGTCCACAAATATATTAAGGGAAGGCAACGAAGAGGCTTTGAAAGCAAGGCAGAATTGCAGGAAACAGATTTCAGGAGGTAGATTCGAATCGCCTTGAAAGCACCTGAAAAGCAGCAAAACGTGGACAATGATGCCCTTGGCCAAAAAGGGCGTATGCGTTTTTTCCTGAATATATTCAGGAAAAAACGCATACGCCCTTTTTGGCCAACCAAGCAACCTGGAAAGGCCAATCAGCGCTCCAAAGAAGTCTGGCTTCCCAGCGGGCAAAAGGGCCATGCGGAAAAAAGTGTCCAAACCAGAAATGCAGGACCGGCCATGGAGAAATGGGAGCCTTGCTACGCTGATGGGCGGGATGTAAATTGCCAACAGCCACTCTGGAGAAGTGTACGGTGTGTTCTGAAACATCTAAAAAACACAGCTTGGAGAGCATAGGGCACTTCCACTCATGGGCGTATAAATTGGGAAAACTAAAAATCAGCAAGACACAGGCACCCCAAAGTTTAGGGCTGCTCTGTTGACAAGAACCCCCACTTCATTACACCTTAAATATCCTAGGAAAGAGAAAAATGGATAAAGAAGTTGGGGTCCTCATGTACAATGGAATATCACTCAGCCATGAAATCAACGTCATAAGGCTAGTAGCAGCACGATGAGTGGATTTAGGTACGACGATTCTAAGTGAAATAAGTCACACAGAAAAAGACACTTATCATAAGATATCACTTATAGAGGGAATGTAAAAACCACTACACTTGAACTGAAATGCAAAACAGAACAGAGTCACACGTTCAGAAAACACACTATGGCTGCTGAACGGGCAAGGTCAGGTGGGGTGATGCATAAAACAAGGGTTTCAAATTAGCTCAGATACCGTTCCATAAACCCAATATGTAAGAGACAAGACCTATTCCTTTTTCAGTGAACTGGACTCAACACCCCCTATTCACCGCACAAGAATATATCTGACTAGTAAGAATCTTCAAACCTATGTATTGATATCTCTCTGTAAGTGAGTCAAGGGGGTGTAAAGCGGCATAAACACAGCCGTGAAAAGCAGCTAAACCCCATTATAAAAATAAATTACTTTTCAAAACCCGTGAAACAAAGACAGTGAAAGAGAGAGAAATTCTTACAAAATTCGTTCAGGGGCTGTGATGCAACCTGGATTGACCATATCTAGACCCACAGCTGATTGAGACATAAGGGTGGACACTCTTGGGGCTGAGAGGTTCGGTGAGTTTGGGTGAGCCAACGCAGACCCTTTCAAGTAATACTGCATGGTACCCATCCCATGGGTCCCAAATCTCCAGGTTCAAGGGCATCTTCCTACATCGAAAACAGGCATGAGAAACCCAGAAGATGGTACACCGTGTGATCGGGAAAGGTTTCTAAAACGCACCTCATTTCTCATCTCCTTTGCTCGGGTTCGCCATTCCAGCCGATTTACTAGCCATCTCCCTCCTTGGAGAATCAGCACCTTTAACCTCCTGTTCCGTACAGGTTGCAATTTGTCCTGAGGATGAACGGGAAGAGGGGGAACCAATGAGAGACTAGCTCTAGGGGTTGGGACAGGCACAGGTCACTCTATTTTCCCATCAGGAAGAAGAATTAAGCACAAGCTCAGCCTGCCCCCCAAAACCAGAAGAGGGCCTGAAGCAATCTTGCGCCTTTGCGGCCAGCTCCCAAAAAAGCGAGTTGAAAAATGGAGCTCAGGGGCACTGCAATTCACAAACCTGCAGAGTTTTAAATGATACCTCTCGTCCACAAATATATTAAGGGAAGGCAACGAAGAGGCTTTGAAAGCAAGGCAGAATTGCAGGAAACAGATTTCAGGAGGTAGATTCGAATCGCCTTGAAAGCACCTGAAAAGCAGCAAAACGTGGACAATGATGCCCTTGGCCAAAAAGGGCGTATGCGTTTTTTCCTGAATATATTCAGGAAAAAACGCATACGCCCTTTTTGGCCAACCAAGCAACCTGGAAAGGCCAATCAGCGCTCCAAAGAAGTCTGGCTTCCCAGCGGGCAAAAGGGCCATGCGGAAAAAAGTGTCCAAACCAGAAATGCAGGACCGGCCATGGAGAAATGGGAGCCTTGCTACGCTGATGGGCGGGATGTAAATTGCCAACAGCCACTCTGGAGAAGTGTACGGTGTGTTCTGAAACATCTAAAAAACACAGCTTGGAGAGCATAGGGCACTTCCACTCATGGGCGTATAAATTGGGAAAACTAAAAATCAGCAAGACACAGGCACCCCAAAGTTTAGGGCTGCTCTGTTGACAAGAACCCCCACTTCATTACACCTTAAATATCCTAGGAAAGAGAAAAATGGATAAAGAAGTTGGGGTCCTCATGTACAATGGAATATCACTCAGCCATGAAATCAACGTCATAAGGCTAGTAGCAGCACGATGAGTGGATTTAGGTACGACGATTCTAAGTGAAATAAGTCACACAGAAAAAGACACTTATCATAAGATATCACTTATAGAGGGAATGTAAAAACCACTACACTTGAACTGAATTGCAAAACAGAACAGAGTCACACGTTCAGAAAACACACTATGGCTGCTGAACGGGCAAGGTCAGGTGGGGTGATGCATAAAACAAGGGTTTCAAATTAGCTCAGATACCGTTCCATAAACCCAATATGTAAGAGACAAGACCTATTCCTTTTTCAGTGAACTGGACTCAACACCCCCTATTCACCACACAAGAATATATCTGACTAGTAAGAATCTTCAAACCTATGTATTGATATCTCTCTGTAAGTGAGTCAAGGGGGTGTAAAGCGGCATAAACACAGCCGTGAAAAGCAGCTAAACCCCATTATAAAAATAAATTACTTTTCAAAACCCGTGAAACAAAGACAGTGAAAGAGAGAGAAATTCTTACAAAATTCGTTCAGGGGCTGTGATGCAACCTGGATTGACCATATCTAGACCCACAGCTGATTGAGACATAAGGGTGGACACTCTTGGGGCTGAGAGGTTCGGTGAGTTTGGGTGAGCCAACGCAGACCCTTTCAAGTAATACTGCATGGTACCCATCCCATGGGTCCCAAATCTCCAGGTTCAAGGGCATCTTCCTACATCGAAAACAGGCATGAGAAACCCAGAAGATGGTACACCGTGTGATCGGGAAAGGTTTCTAAAACGCACCTCATTTCTCATCTCCTTTGCTCGGGTTCGCCATTCCAGCCGATTTACTAGCCATCTCCCTCCTTGGAGAATCAGCACCTTTAACCTCCTGTTCCGTACAGGTTGCAATTTGTCCTGAGGATGAACGGGAAGAGGGGGAACCAATGAGAGACTAGCTCTAGGGGTTGGGACAGGCACAGGTCACTCTATTTTCCCATCAGGAAGAAGAATTAAGCACAAGCTCAGCCTGCCCCCCAAAACCAGAAGAGGGCCTGAAGCAATCTTGCGCCTTTGCGGCCAGCTCCCAAAAAAGCGAGTTGAAAAATGGAGCTCAGGGGCACTGCAATTCACAAACCTGCAGAGTTTTAAATGATACCTCTCGTCCACAAATATATTAAGGGAAGGCAACGAAGAGGCTTTGAAAGCAAGGCAGAATTGCAGGAAACAGATTTCAGGAGGTAGATTCGAATCGCCTTGAAAGCACCTGAAAAGCAGCAAAACGTGGACAATGATGCCCTTGGCCAAAAAGGGCGTATGCGTTTTTTCCTGAATATATTCAGGAAAAAACGCATACGCCCTTTTTGGCCAACCAAGCAACCTGGAAAGGCCAATCAGCGCTCCAAAGAAGTCTGGCTTCCCAGCGGGCAAAAGGGCCATGCGGAAAAAAGTGTCCAAACCAGAAATGCAGGACCGGCCATGGAGAAATGGGAGCCTTGCTACGCTGATGGGCGGGATGTAAATTGCCAACAGCCACTCTGGAGAAGTGTACGGTGTGTTCTGAAACATCCAAAAAACACAGCTTGTAGAGCATAGGGCACTTCCACTCATGGGCGTATAAATTGGGAAAACTAAAAATCAGCAAGACACAGGCACCCCAAAGTTTAGGGCTGCTCTGTTGACAAGAACCCCCACTTCATTACACCTTAAATATCCTAGGAAAGAGAAAAATGGATAAAGAAGTTGGGGTCCTCATGTACAATGGAATATCACTCAGCCATGAAATCAACGTCATAAGGCTAGTAGCAGCACGATGAGTGGATTTAGGTACGACGATTCTAAGTGAAATAAGTCACACAGAAAAAGACACTTATCATAAGATATCACTTATAGAGGGAATGTAAAAACCACTACACTTGAACTGAATTGCAAAACAGAACAGAGTCACACGTTCAGAAAACACACTATGGCTGCTGAACGGGCAAGGTGAGGTGGGGTGATGCATAAAACAAGGGTTTCAAATTAGCTCAGATACCGTTCCATAAACCCAATATGTAAGAGACAAGACCTATTCCTTTTTCAGTGAACTGGACTCAACAGCCCCTATTCACCGCACAAGAATATATCTGACTAGTAAGAATCTTCAAACCTATGTATTGATATCTCTCTGTAAGTGAGTCAAGGGGGTGTAAAGCGGCATAAACACAGCCGTGAAAAGCAGCTAAACCCCATTATAAAAATAAATTACTTTTCAAAACCCGTGAAACAAAGACAGTGAAAGAGAGAGAAATTCTTACAAAATTCGTTCAGGGGCTGTGATGCAACCTGGATTGACCATATCTAGACCCACAGCTGATTGAGACATAAGGGTGGACACTCTTGGGGCTGAGAGGTTCGGTGAGTTTGGGTGAGCCAACGCAGACCCTTTCAAGTAATACTGCATGGTACCCATCCCATGGGTCCCAAATCTCCAGGTTCAAGGGCATCTTCCTACATCGAAAACAGGCATGAGAAACCCAGAAGATGGTACACCGTGTGATCGGGAAAGGTTTCTAAAACGCACCTCATTTCTCATCTCCTTTGCTCGGGTTCGCCATTCCAGCCGATTTACTAGCCATCTCCCTCCTTGGAGAATCAGCACCTTTAACCTCCTGTTCCGTACAGGTTGCAATTTGTCCTGAGGATGAACGGGAAGAGGGGGAACCAATGAGAGACTAGCTCTAGGGGTTGGGACAGGCACAGGTCACTCTATTTTCCCATCAGGAAGAAGAATTAAGCACAAGCTCAGCCTGCCCCCCAAAACCAGAAGAGGGCCTGAAGCAATCTTGCGCCTTTGCGGCCAGCTCCCAAAAAAGCGAGTTGAAAAATGGAGCTCAGGGGCACTGCAATTCACAAACCTGCAGAGTTTTAAATGATACCTCTCGTCCACAAATATATTAAGGGAAGGCAACGAAGAGGCTTTGAAAGCAAGGCAGAATTGCAGGAAACAGATTTCAGGAGGTAGATTCGAATCGCCTTGAAAGCACCTGAAAAGCAGCAAAACGTGGACAATGATGCCCTTGGCCAAAAAGGGCGTATGCGTTTTTTCCTGAATATATTCAGGAAAAAACGCATACGCCCTTTTTGGCCAACCAAGCAACCTGGAAAGGCCAATCAGCGCTCCAAAGAAGTCTGGCTTCCCAGCGGGCAAAAGGGCCATGCGGAAAAAAGTGTCCAAACCAGAAATGCAGGACCGGCCATGGAGAAATGGGAGCCTTGCTACGCTGATGGGCGGGATGTAAATTGCCAACAGCCACTCTGGAGAAGTGTACGGTGTGTTCTGAAACATCTAAAAAACACAGCTTGGAGAGCATAGGGCACTTCCACTCATGGGCGTATAAATTGGGAAAACTAAAAATCAGCAAGACACAGGCACCCCAAAGTTTAGGGCTGCTCTGTTGACAAGAACCCCCACTTCATTACACCTTAAATATCCTAGGAAAGAGAAAAATGGATAAAGAAGTTGGGGTCCTCATGTACAATGGAATATCACTCAGCCATGAAATCAACGTCATAAGGCTAGTAGCAGCACGATGAGTGGATTTAGGTACGACGATTCTAAGTGAAATAAGTCACACAGAAAAAGACACTTATCATAAGATATCACTTATAGAGGGAATGTAAAAACCACTACACTTGAACTGAATTGCAAAACAGAACAGAGTCACACGTTCAGAAAACACACTATGGCTGCTGAACGGGCAAGGTGAGGTGGGGTGATGCATAAAACAAGGGTTTCAAATTAGCTCAGATACCGTTCCATAAACCCAATATGTAAGAGACAAGACCTATTCCTTTTTCAGTGAACTGGACTCAACACCCCCTATTCACCGCACAAGAATATATCTGACTAGTAAGAATCTTCAAACCTATGTATTGATATCTCTCTGTAAGTGAGTCAAGGGGGTGTAAAGCGGCATAAACACAGCCGTGAAAAGCAGCTAAACCCCATTATAAAAATAAATTACTTTTCAAAACCCGTGAAACAAAGACAGTGAAAGAGAGAGAAATTCTTACAAAATTCGTTCAGGGGCTGTGATGCAACCTGGATTGACCATATCTAGACCCACAGCTGATTGAGACATAAGGGTGGACACTCTTGGGGCTGAGAGGTTCGGTGAGTTTGGGTGAGCCAACGCAGACCCTTTCAAGTAATACTGCATGGTACCCATCCCATGGGTCCCAAATCTCCAGGTTCAAGGGCATCTTCCTACATCGAAAACAGGCATGAGAAACCCAGAAGATGGTACACCGTGTGATCGGGAAAGGTTTCTAAAACGCACCTCATTTCTCATCTCCTTTGCTCGGGTTCGCCATTCCAGCCGATTTACTAGCCATCTCCCTCCTTGGAGAATCAGCACCTTTAACCTCCTGTTCCGTACAGGTTGCAATTTGTCCTGAGGATGAACGGGAAGAGGGGGAACCAATGAGAGACTAGCTCTAGGGGTTGGGACAGGCACAGGTCACTCTATTTTCCCATCAGGAAGAAGAATTAAGCACAAGCTCAGCCTGCCCCCCAAAACCAGAAGAGGGCCTGAAGCAATCTTGCGCCTTTGCGGCCAGCTCCCAAAAAAGCGAGTTGAAAAATGGAGCTCAGGGGCACTGCAATTCACAAACCTGCAGAGTTTTAAATGATACCTCTCGTCCACAAATATATTAAGGGAAGGCAACGAAGAGGCTTTGAAAGCAAGGCAGAATTGCAGGAAACAGATTTCAGGAGGTAGATTCGAATCGCCTTGAAAGCACCTGAAAAGCAGCAAAACGTGGACAATGATGCCCTTGGCCAAAAAGGGCGTATGCGTTTTTTCCTGAATATATTCAGGAAAAAACGCATACGCCCTTTTTGGCCAACCAAGCAACCTGGAAAGGCCAATCAGCGCTCCAAAGAAGTCTGGCTTCCCAGCGGGCAAAAGGGCCATGCGGAAAAAAGTGTCCAAACCAGAAATGCAGGACCGGCCATGGAGAAATGGGAGCCTTGCTACGCTGATGGGCGGGATGTAAATTGCCAACAGCCACTCTGGAGAAGTGTACGGTGTGTTCTGAAACATCTAAAAAACACAGCTTGGAGAGCATAGGGCACTTCCACTCATGGGCGTATAAATTGGGAAAACTAAAAATCAGCAAGACACAGGCACCCCAAAGTTTAGGGCTGCTCTGTTGACAAGAACCCCCACTTCATTACACCTTAAATATCCTAGGAAAGAGAAAAATGGATAAAGAAGTTGGGGTCCTCATGTACAATGGAATATCACTCAGCCATGAAATCAACGTCATAAGGCTAGTAGCAGCACGATGAGTGGATTTAGGTACGACGATTCTAAGTGAAATAAGTCACACAGAAAAAGACACTTATCATAAGATATCACTTATAGAGGGAATGTAAAAACCACTACACTTGAACTGAAATGCAAAACAGAACAGAGTCACACGTTCAGAAAACACACTATGGCTGCTGAACGGGCAAGGTCAGGTGGGGTGATGCATAAAACAAGGGTTTCAAATTAGCTCAGATACCGTTCCATAAACCCAATATGTAAGAGACAAGACCTATTCCTTTTTCAGTGAACTGGACTCAACACCCCCTATTCACCGCACAAGAATATATCTGACTAGTAAGAATCTTCAAACCTATGTATTGATATCTCTCTGTAAGTGAGTCAAGGGGGTGTAAAGCGGCATAAACACAGCCGTGAAAAGCAGCTAAACCCCATTATAAAAATAAATTACTTTTCAAAACCCGTGAAACAAAGACAGTGAAAGAGAGAGAAATTCTTACAAAATTCGTTCAGGGGCTGTGATGCAACCTGGATTGACCATATCTAGACCCACAGCTGATTGAGACATAAGGGTGGACACTCTTGGGGCTGAGAGGTTCGGTGAGTTTGGGTGAGCCAACGCAGACCCTTTCAAGTAATACTGCATGGTACCCATCCCATGGGTCCCAAATCTCCAGGTTCAAGGGCATCTTCCTACATCGAAAACAGGCATGAGAAACCCAGAAGATGGTACACCGTGTGATCGGGAAAGGTTTCTAAAACGCACCTCATTTCTCATCTCCTTTGCTCGGGTTCGCCATTCCAGCCGATTTACTAGCCATCTCCCTCCTTGGAGAATCAGCACCTTTAACCTCCTGTTCCGTACAGGTTGCAATTTGTCCTGAGGATGAACGGGAAGAGGGGGAACCAATGAGAGACTAGCTCTAGGGGTTGGGACAGGCACAGGTCACTCTATTTTCCCATCAGGAAGAAGAATTAAGCACAAGCTCAGCCTGCCCCCCAAAACCAGAAGAGGGCCTGAAGCAATCTTGCGCCTTTGCGGCCAGCTCCCAAAAAAGCGAGTTGAAAAATGGAGCTCAGGGGCACTGCAATTCACAAACCTGCAGAGTTTTAAATGATACCTCTCGTCCACAAATATATTAAGGGAAGGCAACGAAGAGGCTTTGAAAGCAAGGCAGAATTGCAGGAAACAGATTTCAGGAGGTAGATTCGAATCGCCTTGAAAGCACCTGAAAAGCAGCAAAACGTGGACAATGATGCCCTTGGCCAAAAAGGGCGTATGCGTTTTTTCCTGAATATATTCAGGAAAAAACGCATACGCCCTTTTTGGCCAACCAAGCAACCTGGAAAGGCCAATCAGCGCTCCAAAGAAGTCTGGCTTCCCAGCGGGCAAAAGGGCCATGCGGAAAAAAGTGTCCAAACCAGAAATGCAGGACCGGCCATGGAGAAATGGGAGCCTTGCTACGCTGATGGGCGGGATGTAAATTGCCAACAGCCACTCTGGAGAAGTGTACGGTGTGTTCTGAAACATCTAAAAAACACAGCTTGGAGAGCATAGGGCACTTCCACTCATGGGCGTATAAATTGGGAAAACTAAAAATCAGCAAGACACAGGCACCCCAAAGTTTAGGGCTGCTCTGTTGACAAGAACCCCCACTTCATTACACCTTAAATATCCTAGGAAAGAGAAAAATGGATAAAGAAGTTGGGGTCCTCATGTACAATGGAATATCACTCAGCCATGAAATCAACGTCATAAGGCTAGTAGCAGCACGATGAGTGGATTTAGGTACGACGATTCTAAGTGAAATAAGTCACACAGAAAAAGACACTTATCATAAGATATCACTTATAGAGGGAATGTAAAAACCACTACACTTGAACTGAATTGCAAAACAGAACAGAGTCACACGTTCAGAAAACACACTATGGCTGCTGAACGGGCAAGGTGAGGTGGGGTGATGCATAAAACAAGGGTTTCAAATTAGCTCAGATACCGTTCCATAAACCCAATATGTAAGAGACAAGACCTATTCCTTTTTCAGTGAACTGGACTCAACAGCCCCTATTCACCGCACAAGAATATATCTGACTAGTAAGAATCTTCAAACCTATGTATTGATATCTCTCTGTAAGTGAGTCAAGGGGGTGTAAAGCGGCATAAACACAGCCGTGAAAAGCAGCTAAACCCCATTATAAAAATAAATTACTTTTCAAAACCCGTGAAACAAAGACAGTGAAAGAGAGAGAAATTCTTACAAAATTCGTTCAGGGGCTGTGATGCAACCTGGATTGACCATATCTAGACCCACAGCTGATTGAGACATAAGGGTGGACACTCTTGGGGCTGAGAGGTTCGGTGAGTTTGGGTGAGCCAACGCAGACCCTTTCAAGTAATACTGCATGGTACCCATCCCATGGGTCCCAAATCTCCAGGTTCAAGGGCATCTTCCTACATCGAAAACAGGCATGAGAAACCCAGAAGATGGTACACCGTGTGATCGGGAAAGGTTTCTAAAACGCACCTCATTTCTCATCTCCTTTGCTCGGGTTCGCCATTCCAGCCGATTTACTAGCCATCTCCCTCCTTGGAGAATCAGCACCTTTAACCTCCTGTTCCGTACAGGTTGCAATTTGTCCTGAGGATGAACGGGAAGAGGGGGAACCAATGAGAGACTAGCTCTAGGGGTTGGGACAGGCACAGGTCACTCTATTTTCCCATCAGGAAGAAGAATTAAGCACAAGCTCAGCCTGCCCCCCAAAACCAGAAGAGGGCCTGAAGCAATCTTGCGCCTTTGCGGCCAGCTCCCAAAAAAGCGAGTTGAAAAATGGAGCTCAGGGGCACTGCAATTCACAAACCTGCAGAGTTTTAAATGATACCTCTCGTCCACAAATATATTAAGGGAAGGCAACGAAGAGGCTTTGAAAGCAAGGCAGAATTGCAGGAAACAGATTTCAGGAGGTAGATTCGAATCGCCTTGAAAGCACCTGAAAAGCAGCAAAACGTGGACAATGATGCCCTTGGCCAAAAAGGGCGTATGCGTTTTTTCCTGAATATATTCAGGAAAAAACGCATACGCCCTTTTTGGCCAACCAAGCAACCTGGAAAGGCCAATCAGCGCTCCAAAGAAGTCTGGCTTCCCAGCGGGCAAAAGGGCCATGCGGAAAAAAGTGTCCAAACCAGAAATGCAGGACCGGCCATGGAGAAATGGGAGCCTTGCTACGCTGATGGGCGGGATGTAAATTGCCAACAGCCACTCTGGAGAAGTGTACGGTGTGTTCTGAAACATCTAAAAAACACAGCTTGTAGAGCATAGGGCACTTCCACTCATGGGCGTATAAATTGGGAAAACTAAAAATCAGCAAGACACAGGCACCCCAAAGTTTAGGGCTGCTCTGTTGACAAGAACCCCCACTTCATTACACCTTAAATATCCTAGGAAAGAGAAAAATGGATAAAGAAGTTGGGGTCCTCATGTACAATGGAATATCACTCAGCCATGAAATCAACGTCATAAGGCTAGTAGCAGCACGATGAGTGGATTTAGGTACGACGATTCTAAGTGAAATAAGTCACACAGAAAAAGACACTTATCATAAGATATCACTTATAGAGGGAATGTAAAAACCACTACACTTGAACTGAATTGCAAAACAGAACAGAGTCACACGTTCAGAAAACACACTATGGCTGCTGAACGGGCAAGGTGAGGTGGGGTGATGCATAAAACAAGGGTTTCAAATTAGCTCAGATACCGTTCCATAAACCCAATATGTAAGAGACAAGACCTATTCCTTTTTCAGTGAACTGGACTCAACACCCCCTATTCACCGCACAAGAATATATCTGACTAGTAAGAATCTTCAAACCTATGTATTGATATCTCTCTGTAAGTGAGTCAAGGGGGTGTAAAGCGGCATAAACACAGCCGTGAAAAGCAGCTAAACCCCATTATAAAAATAAATTACTTTTCAAAACCCGTGAAACAAAGACAGTGAAAGAGAGAGAAATTCTTACAAAATTCGTTCAGGGGCTGTGATGCAACCTGGATTGACCATATCTAGACCCACAGCTGATTGAGACATAAGGGTGGACACTCTTGGGGCTGAGAGGTTCGGTGAGTTTGGGTGAGCCAACGCAGACCCTTTCAAGTAATACTGCATGGTACCCATCCCATGGGTCCCAAATCTCCAGGTTCAAGGGCATCTTCCTACATCGAAAACAGGCATGAGAAACCCAGAAGATGGTACACCGTGTGATCGGGAAAGGTTTCTAAAACGCACCTCATTTCTCATCTCCTTTGCTCGGGTTCGCCATTCCAGCCGATTTACTAGCCATCTCCCTCCTTGGAGAATCAGCACCTTTAACCTCCTGTTCCGTACAGGTTGCAATTTGTCCTGAGGATGAACGGGAAGAGGGGGAACCAATGAGAGACTAGCTCTAGGGGTTGGGACAGGCACAGGTCACTCTATTTTCCCATCAGGAAGAAGAATTAAGCACAAGCTCAGCCTGCCCCCCAAAACCAGAAGAGGGCCTGAAGCAATCTTGCGCCTTTGCGGCCAGCTCCCAAAAAAGCGAGTTGAAAAATGGAGCTCAGGGGCACTGCAATTCACAAACCTGCAGAGTTTTAAATGATACCTCTCGTCCACAAATATATTAAGGGAAGGCAACGAAGAGGCTTTGAAAGCAAGGCAGAATTGCAGGAAACAGATTTCAGGAGGTAGATTCGAATCGCCTTGAAAGCACCTGAAAAGCAGCAAAACGTAGACAATGATGCCCTTGGCCAAAAAGGGCGTATGCGTTTTTTCCTGAATATATTCAGGAAAAAACGCATACGCCCTTTTTGGCCAACCAAGCAACCTGGAAAGGCCAATCAGCGCTCCAAAGAAGTCTGGCTTCCCAGCGGGCAAAAGGGCCATGCGGAAAAAAGTGTCCAAACCAGAAATGCAGGACCGGCCATGGAGAAATGGGAGCCTTGCTACGCTGATGGGCGGGATGTAAATTGCCAACAGCCACTCTGGAGAAGTGTACGGTGTGTTCTGAAACATCTAAAAAACACAGCTTGGAGAGCATAGGGCACTTCCACTCATGGGCGTATAAATTGGGAAAACTAAAAATCAGCAAGACACAGGCACCCCAAAGTTTAGGGCTGCTCTGTTGACAAGAACCCCCACTTCATTACACCTTAAATATCCTAGGAAAGAGAAAAATGGATAAAGAAGTTGGGGTCCTCATGTACAATGGAATATCACTCAGCCATGAAATCAACGTCATAAGGCTAGTAGCAGCACGATGAGTGGATTTAGGTACGACGATTCTAAGTGAAATAAGTCACACAGAAAAAGACACTTATCATAAGATATCACTTATAGAGGGAATGTAAAAACCACTACACTTGAACTGAATTGCAAAACAGAACAGAGTCACACGTTCAGAAAACACACTATGGCTGCTGAACGGGCAAGGTGAGGTGGGGTGATGCATAAAACAAGGGTTTCAAATTAGCTCAGATACCGTTCCATAAACCCAATATGTAAGAGACAAGACCTATTCCTTTTTCAGTGAACTGGACTCAACACCCCCTATTCACCGCACAAGAATATATCTGACTAGTAAGAATCTTCAAACCTATGTATTGATATCTCTCTGTAAGTGAGTCAAGGGGGTGTAAAGCGGCATAAACACAGCCGTGAAAAGCAGCTAAACCCCATTATAAAAATAAATTACTTTTCAAAACCCGTGAAACAAAGACAGTGAAAGAGAGAGAAATTCTTACAAAATTCGTTCAGGGGCTGTGATGCAACCTGGATTGACCATATCTAGACCCACAGCTGATTGAGACATAAGGGTGGACACTCTTGGGGCTGAGAGGTTCGGTGAGTTTGGGTGAGCCAACGCAGACCCTTTCAAGTAATACTGCATGGTACCCATCCCATGGGTCCCAAATCTCCAGGTTCAAGGGCATCTTCCTACATCGAAAACAGGCATGAGAAACCCAGAAGATGGTACACCGTGTGATCGGGAAAGGTTTCTAAAACGCACCTCATTTCTCATCTCCTTTGCTCGGGTTCGCCATTCCAGCCGATTTACTAGCCATCTCCCTCCTTGGAGAATCAGCACCTTTAACCTCCTGTTCCGTACAGGTTGCAATTTGTCCTGAGGATGAACGGGAAGAGGGGGAACCAATGAGAGACTAGCTCTAGGTGTTGGGACAGGCACAGGTCACTCTATTTTCCCATCAGGAAGAAGAATTAAGCACAAGCTCAGCCTGCCCCCCAAAACCAGAAGAGGGCCTGAAGCAATCTTGCGCCTTTGCGGCCAGCTCCCAAAAAAGCGAGTTGAAAAATGGAGCTCAGGGGCACTGCAATTCACAAACCTGCAGAGTTTTAAATGATACCTCTCGTCCACAAATATATTAAGGGAAGGCAACGAAGAGGCTTTGAAAGCAAGGCAGAATTGCAGGAAACAGATTTCAGGAGGTAGATTCGAATCGCCTTGAAAGCACCTGAAAAGCAGCAAAACGTGGACAATGATGCCCTTGGCCAAAAAGGGCGTATGCGTTTTTTCCTGAATATATTCAGGAAAAAACGCATACGCCCTTTTTGGCCAACCAAGCAACCTGGAAAGGCCAATCAGCGCTCCAAAGAAGTCTGGCTTCCCAGCGGGCAAAAGGGCCATGCGGAAAAAAGTGTCCAAACCAGAAATGCAGGACCGGCCATGGAGAAATGGGAGCCTTGCTACGCTGATGGGCGGGATGTAAATTGCCAACAGCCACTCTGGAGAAGTGTACGGTGTGTTCTGAAACATCTAAAAAACACAGCTTGGAGAGCATAGGGCACTTCCACTCATGGGCGTATAAATTGGGAAAACTAAAAATCAGCAAGACACAGGCACCCCAAAGTTTAGGGCTGCTCTGTTGACAAGAACCCCCACTTCATTACACCTTAAATATCCTAGGAAAGAGAAAAATGGATAAAGAAGTTGGGGTCCTCATGTACAATGGAATATCACTCAGCCATGAAATCAACGTCATAAGGCTAGTAGCAGCACGATGAGTGGATTTAGGTACGACGATTCTAAGTGAAATAAGTCACACAGAAAAAGACACTTATCATAAGATATCACTTATAGAGGGAATGTAAAAACCACTACACTTGAACTGAATTGCAAAACAGAACAGAGTCACACGTTCAGAAAACACACTATGGCTGCTGAACGGGCAAGGTGAGGTGGGGTGATGCATAAAACAAGGGTTTCAAATTAGCTCAGATACCGTTCCATAAACCCAATATGTAAGAGACAAGACCTATTCCTTTTTCAGTGAACTGGACTCAACACCCCCTATTCACCGCACAAGAATATATCTGACTAGTAAAAATCTTCAAACCTATGTATTGATATCTCTATGTAAGTGAGTCAAGGGGGTGTAAAGCGGCATAAACACAGCCGTGAAAAGCAGCTAAACCCCATTATAAAAATAAATTACTTTTCAAAACCCGTGAAACAAAGACAGTGAAAGAGAGAGAAATTCTTACAAAATTCGTTCAGGGGCTGTGATGCAACCTGGATTGACCATATCTAGACCCACAGCTGATTGAGACATAAGGGTGGACACTCTTGGGGCTGAGAGGTTCGGTGAGTTTGGGTGAGCCAACGCAGACCCTTTCAAGTAATACTGCATGGTACCCATCCCATGGGTCCCAAATCTCCAGGTTCAAGGGCATCTTCCTACATCGAAAACAGGCATGAGAAACCCAGAAGATGGTACACCGTGTGATCGGGAAAGGTTTCTAAAACGCACCTCATTTCTCATCTCCTTTGCTCGGGTTCGCCATTCCAGCCGATTTACTAGCCATCTCCCTCCTTGGAGAATCAGCACCTTTAACCTCCTGTTCCGTACAGGTTGCAATTTGTCCTGAGGATGAACGGGAAGAGGGGGAACCAATGAGAGACTAGCTCTAGGGGTTGGGACAGGCACAGGTCACTCTATTTTCCCATCAGGAAGAAGAATTAAGCACAAGCTCAGCCTGCCCCCCAAAACCAGAAGAGGGCCTGAAGCAATCTTGTGCCTTTGCGGCCAGCTCCCAAAAAAGCGAGTTGAAAAATGGAGCTCAGGGGCACTGCAATTCACAAACCTGCAGAGTTTTAAATGATACCTCTCGTCCACAAATATATTAAGGGAAGGCAACGAAGAGGCTTTGAAAGCAAGGCAGAATTGCAGGAAACAGATTTCAGGAGGTAGATTCGAATCGCCTTGAAAGCACCTGAAAAGCAGCAAAACGTGGACAATGATGCCCTTGGCCAAAAAGGGCGTATGCGTTTTTTCCTGAATATATTCAGGAAAAAACGCATACGCCCTTTTTGGCCAACCAAGCAACCTGGAAAGGCCAATCAGCGCTACAAAGAAGTCTGGCTTCCCAGCGGGCAAAAGGGCCATGCGGAAAAAAGTGTCCAAACCAGAAATGCAGGACCGGCCATGGAGAAATGGGAGCCTTGCTACGCTGATGGGCGGGATGTAAATTGCCAACAGCCACTCTGCAGAAGTGTACGGTGTGTTCTGAAACATCTAAAAAACACAGCTTGTAGAGCATAGGGCACTTCCACTCATGGGCGTATAAATTGGGAAAACTAAAAATCAGCAAGACACAGGCACCCCAAAGTTTAGGGCTGCTCTGTTGACAAGAACCCCCACTTCATTACACCTTAAATATCCTAGGAAAGAGAAAAATGGATAAAGAAGTTGGGGTCCTCATGTACAATGGAATATCACTCAGCCATGAAATCAACGTCATAAGGCTAGTAGCAGCACGATGAGTGGATTTAGGTACGACGATTCTAAGTGAAATAAGTCACACAGAAAAAGACACTTATCATAAGATATCACTTATAGAGGGAATGTAAAAACCACTACACTTGAACTGAATTGCAAAACAGAACAGAGTCACACGTTTAGAAAACACACTATGGCTGCTGAACGGGCAAGGTGAGGTGGGGTGATGCATAAAACAAGGGTTTCAAATTAGCTCAGATACCGTTCCATAAACCCAATATGTAAGAGACAAGACCTATTCCTTTTTCAGTGAACTGGACTCAACAGCCCCTATTCACCGCACAAGAATATATCTGACTAGTAAGAATCTTCAAACCTATGTATTGATATCTCTCTGTAAGTGAGTCAAGGGGGTGTAAAGCGGCATAAACACAGCCGTGAAAAGCAGCTAAACCCCATTATAAAAATAAATTACTTTTCAAAACCCGTGAAACAAAGACAGTGAAAGAGAGAGAAATTCTTACAAAATTCGTTCAGGGGCTGTGATGCAACCTGGATTGACCATATCTAGACCCACAGCTGATTGAGACATAAGGGTGGACACTCTTGGGGCTGAGAGGTTCGGTGAGTTTGGGTGAGCCAACGCAGACCCTTTCAAGTAATACTGCATGGTACCCATCCCATGGGTCCCAAATCTCCAGGTTCAAGGGCATCTTCCTACATCGAAAACAGGCATGAGAAACCCAGAAGATGGTACACCGTGTGATCGGGAAAGGTTTCTAAAACGCACCTCATTTCTCATCTCCTTTGCTCGGGTTCGCCATTCCAGCCGATTTACTAGCCATCTCCCTCCTTGGAGAATCAGCACCTTTAACCTCCTGTTCCGTACAGGTTGCAATTTGTCCTGAGGATGAACGGGAAGAGGGGGAACCAATGAGAGACTAGCTCTAGGGGTTGGGACAGGCACAGGTCACTCTATTTTCCCATCAGGAAGAAGAATTAAGCACAAGCTCAGCCTGCCCCCCAAAACCAGAAGAGGGCCTGAAGCAATCTTGCGCCTTTGCGGCCAGCTCCCAAAAAAGCGAGTTGAAAAATGGAGCTCAGGGGCACTGCAATTCACAAACCTGCAGAGTTTTAAATGATACCTCTCGTCCACAAATATATTAAGGGAAGGCAACGAAGAGGCTTTGAAAGCAAGGCAGAATTGCAGGAAACAGATTTCAGGAGGTAGATTCGAATCGCCTTGAAAGCACCTGAAAAGCAGCAAAACGTGGACAATGATGCCCTTGGCCAAAAAGGGCGTATGCGTTTTTTCCTGAATATATTCAGGAAAAAACGCATACGCCCTTTTTGGCCAACCAAGCAACCTGGAAAGGCCAATCAGCGCTCCAAAGAAGTCTGGCTTCCCAGCGGGCAAAAGGGCCATGCGGAAAAAAGTGTCCAAACCAGAAATGCAGGACCGGCCATGGAGAAATGGGAGCCTTGCTACGCTGATGGGCGGGATGTAAATTGCCAACAGCCACTCTGGAGAAGTGTACGGTGTGTTCTGAAACATCTAAAAAACACAGCTTGTAGAGCATAGGGCACTTCCACTCATGGGCGTATAAATTGGGAAAACTAAAAATCAGCAAGACACAGGCACCCCAAAGTTTAGGGCTGCTCTGTTGACAAGAACCCCCACTTCATTACACCTTAAATATCCTAGGAAAGAGAAAAATGGATAAAGAAGTTGGGGTCCTCATGTACAATGGAATATCACTCAGCCATGAAATCAACGTCATAAGGCTAGTAGCAGCACGATGAGTGGATTTAGGTACGACGATTCTAAGTGAAATAAGTCACACAGAAAAAGACACTTATCATAAGATATCACTTATAGAGGGAATGTAAAAACCACTACACTTGAACTGAATTGCAAAACAGAACAGAGTCACACGTTCAGAAAACACACTATGGCTGCTGAACGGGCAAGGTCAGGTGGGGTGATGCATAAAACAAGGGTTTCAAATTAGCTCAGATACCGTTCCATAAACCCAATATGTAAGAGACAAGACCTATTCCTTTTTCAGTGAACTGGACTCAACACCCCCTATTCACCGCACAAGAATATATCTGACTAGTAAGAATCTTCAAACCTATGTATTGATATCTCTCTGTAAGTGAGTCAAGGGGGTGTAAAGCGGCATAAACACAGCCGTGAAAAGCAGCTAAACCCCATTATAAAAATAAATTACTTTTCAAAACCCGTGAAACAAAGACAATGAAAGAGAGAGAAATTCTTACAAAATTCGTTCAGGGGCTGTGATGCAACCTGGATTGACCATATCTAGACCCACAGCTGATTGAGACATAAGGGTGGACACTCTTGGGGCTGAGAGGTTCGGTGAGTTTGGGTGAGCCAACGCAGACCCTTTCAAGTAATACTGCATGGTACCCATCCCATGGGTCCCAAATCTCCAGGTTCAAGGGCATCTTCCTACATCGAAAACAGGCATGAGAAACCCAGAAGATGGTACACCGTGTGATCGGGAAAGGTTTCTAAAACGCACCTCATTTCTCATCTCCTTTGCTCGGGTTCGCCATTCCAGCCGATTTACTAGCCATCTCCCTCCTTGGAGAATCAGCACCTTTAACCTCCTGTTCCGTACAGGTTGCAATTTGTCCTGAGGATGAACGGGAAGAGGGGGAACCAATGAGAGACTAGCTCTAGGGGTTGGGACAGGCACAGGTCACTCTATTTTCCCATCAGGAAGAAGAATTAAGCACAAGCTCAGCCTGCCCCCCAAAACCAGAAGAGGGCCTGAAGCAATCTTGCGCCTTTGCGGCCAGCTCCCAAAAAAGCGAGTTGAAAAATGGAGCTCAGGGGCACTGCAATTCACAAACCTGCAGAGTTTTAAATGATACCTCTCGTCCACAAATATATTAAGGGAAGGCAACGAAGAGGCTTTGAAAGCAAGGCAGAATTGCAGGAAACAGATTTCAGGAGGTAGATTCGAATCGCCTTGAAAGCACCTGAAAAGCAGCAAAACGTAGACAATGATGCCCTTGGCCAAAAAGGGCGTATGCGTTTTTTCCTGAATATATTCAGGAAAAAACGCATACGCCCTTTTTGGCCAACCAAGCAACCTGGAAAGGCCAATCAGCGCTCCAAAGAAGTCTGGCTTCCCAGCGGGCAAAAGGGCCATGCGGAAAAAAGTGTCCAAACCAGAAATGCAGGACCGGCCATGGAGAAATGGGAGCCTTGCTACGCTGATGGGCGGGATGTAAATTGCCAACAGCCACTCTGGAGAAGTGTACGGTGTGTTCTGAAACATCTAAAAAACACAGCTTGGAGAGCATAGGGCACTTCCACTCATGGGCGTATAAATTGGGAAAACTAAAAATCAGCAAGACACAGGCACCCCAAAGTTTAGGGCTGCTCTGTTGACAAGAACCCCCACTTCATTACACCTTAAATATCCTAGGAAAGAGAAAAATGGATAAAGAAGTTGGGGTCCTCATGTACAATGGAATATCACTCAGCCATGAAATCAACGTCATAAGGCTAGTAGCAGCACGATGAGTGGATTTAGGTACGACGATTCTAAGTGAAATAAGTCACACAGAAAAAGACACTTATCATAAGATATCACTTATAGAGGGAATGTAAAAACCACTACACTTGAACTGAATTGCAAAACAGAACAGAGTCACACGTTCAGAAAACACACTATGGCTGCTGAACGGGCAAGGTGAGGTGGGGTGATGCATAAAACAAGGGTTTCAAATTAGCTCAGATACCGTTCCATAAACCCAATATGTAAGAGACAAGACCTATTCCTTTTTCAGTGAACTGGACTCAACACCCCCTATTCACCGCACAAGAATATATCTGACTAGTAAGAATCTTCAAACCTATGTATTGATATCTCTCTGTAAGTGAGTCAAGGGGGTGTAAAGTGGCATAAACACAGCCGTGAAAAGCAGCTAAACCCCATTATAAAAATAAATTACTTTTCAAAACCCGTGAAACAAAGACAGTGAAAGAGAGAGAAATTCTTACAAAATTCGTTCAGGGGCTGTGATGCAACCTGGATTGACCATATCTAGACCCACAGCTGATTGAGACATAAGGGTGGACACTCTTGGGGCTGAGAGGTTCGGTGAGTTTGGGTGAGCCAACGCAGACCCTTTCAAGTAATACTGCATGGTACCCATCCCATGGGTCCCAAATCTCCAGGTTCAAGGGCATCTTCCTACATCGAAAACAGGCATGAGAAACCCAGAAGATGGTACACCGTGTGATCGGGAAAGGTTTCTAAAACGCACCTCATTTCTCATCTCCTTTGCTCGGGTTCGCCATTCCAGCCGATTTACTAGCCATCTCCCTCCTTGGAGAATCAGCACCTTTAACCTCCTGTTCCGTACAGGTTGCAATTTGTCCTGAGGATGAACGGGAAGAGGGGGAACCAATGAGAGACTAGCTCTAGGGGTTGGGACAGGCACAGGTCACTCTATTTTCCCATCAGGAAGAAGAATTAAGCACAAGCTCAGCCTGCCCCCCAAAACCAGAAGAGGGCCTGAAGCAATCTTGCGCCTTTGCGGCCAGCTCCCAAAAAAGCGAGTTGAAAAATGGAGCTCAGGGGCACTGCAATTCACAAACCTGCAGAGTTTTAAATGATACCTCTCGTCCACAAATATATTAAGGGAAGGCAACGAAGAGGCTTTGAAAGCAAGGCAGAATTGCAGGAAACAGATTTCAGGAGGTAGATTCGAATCGCCTTGAAAGCACCTGAAAAGCAGCAAAACGTGGACAATGATGCCCTTGGCCAAAAAGGGCGTATGCGTTTTTTCCTGAATATATTCAGGAAAAAACGCATACGCCCTTTTTGGCCAACCAAGCAACCTGGAAAGGCCAATCAGCGCTCCAAAGAAGTCTGGCTTCCCAGCGGGCAAAAGGGCCATGCGGAAAAAAGTGTCCAAACCAGAAATGCAGGACCGGCCATGGAGAAATGGGAGCCTTGCTACGCTGATGGGCGGGATGTAAATTGCCAACAGCCACTCTGGAGAAGTGTACGGTGTGTTCTGAAACATCTAAAAAACACAGCTTGGAGAGCATAGGGCACTTCCACTCATGGGCGTATAAATTGGGAAAACTAAAAATCAGCAAGACACAGGCACCCCAAAGTTTAGGGCTGCTCTGTTGACAAGAACCCCCACTTCATTACACCTTAAATATCCTAGGAAAGAGAAAAATGGATAAAGAAGTTGGGGTCCTCATGTACAATGGAATATCACTCAGCCATGAAATCAACGTCATAAGGCTAGTAGCAGCACGATGAGTGGATTTAGGTACGACGATTCTAAGTGAAATAAGTCACACAGAAAAAGACACTTATCATAAGATATCACTTATAGAGGGAATGTAAAAACCACTACACTTGAACTGAATTGCAAAACAGAACAGAGTCACACGTTCAGAAAACACACTATGGCTGCTGAACGGGCAAGGTGAGGTGGGGTGATGCATAAAACAAGGGTTTCAAATTAGCTCAGATACCGTTCCATAAACCCAATATGTAAGAGACAAGACCTATTCCTTTTTCAGTGAACTGGACTCAACACCCCCTATTCACCGCACAAGAATATATCTGACTAGTAAGAATCTTCAAACCTATGTATTGATATCTCTCTGTAAGTGAGTCAAGGGGGTGTAAAGTGGCATAAACACAGCCGTGAAAAGCAGCTAAACCCCATTATAAAAATAAATTACTTTTCAAAACCCGTGAAACAAAGACAGTGAAAGAGAGAGAAATTCTTACAAAATTCGTTCAGGGGCTGTGATGCAACCTGGATTGACCATATCTAGACCCACAGCTGATTGAGACATAAGGGTGGACACTCTTGGGGCTGAGAGGTTCGGTGAGTTTGGGTGAGCCAACGCAGACCCTTTCAAGTAATACTGCATGGTACCCATCCCATGGGTCCCAAATCTCCAGGTTCAAGGGCATCTTCCTACATCGAAAACAGGCATGAGAAACCCAGAAGATGGTACACCGTGTGATCGGGAAAGGTTTCTAAAACGCACCTCATTTCTCATCTCCTTTGCTCGGGTTCGCCATTCCAGCCGATTTACTAGCCATCTCCCTCCTTGGAGAATCAGCACCTTTAACCTCCTGTTCCGTACAGGTTGCAATTTGTCCTGAGGATGAACGGGAAGAGGGGGAACCAATGAGAGACTAGCTCTAGGGGTTGGGACAGGCACAGGTCACTCTATTTTCCCATCAGGAAGAAGAATTAAGCACAAGCTCAGCCTGCCCCCCAAAACCAGAAGAGGGCCTGAAGCAATCTTGCGCCTTTGCGGCCAGCTCCCAAAAAAGCGAGTTGAAAAATGGAGCTCAGGGGCACTGCAATTCACAAACCTGCAGAGTTTTAAATGATACCTCTCGTCCACAAATATATTAAGGGAAGGCAACGAAGAGGCTTTGAAAGCAAGGCAGAATTGCAGGAAACAGATTTCAGGAGGTAGATTCGAATCGCCTTGAAAGCACCTGAAAAGCAGCAAAACGTGGACAATGATGCCCTTGGCCAAAAAGGGCGTATGCGTTTTTTCCTGAATATATTCAGGAAAAAACGCATACGCCCTTTTTGGCCAACCAAGCAACCTGGAAAGGCCAATCAGCGCTCCAAAGAAGTCTGGCTTCCCAGCGGGCAAAAGGGCCATGCGGAAAAAAGTGTCCAAACCAGAAATGCAGGACCGGCCATGGAGAAATGGGAGCCTTGCTACGCTGATGGGCGGGATGTAAATTGCCAACAGCCACTCTGGAGAAGTGTACGGTGTGTTCTGAAACATCTAAAAAACAAAGCTTGGAGAGCATAGGGCACCTCCACTCATGGGCGTATAAATTGGGAAAACTAAAAATCAGCAAGACACAGGCACCCCAAAGTTTAGGGCTGCTCTGTTGACAAGAACCCCCACTTCATTACACCTTAAATATCCTAGGAAAGAGAAAAATGGATAAAGAAGTTGGGGTCCTCATGTACAATGGAATATCACTCAGCCATGAAATCAACGTCATAAGGCTAGTAGCAGCACGATGAGTGGATTTAGGTACGACGATTCTAAGTGAAATAAGTCACACAGAAAAAGACACTTATCATAAGATATCACTTATAGAGGGAATGTAAAAACCACTACACTTGAACTGAATTGCAAAACAGAACAGAGTCACACGTTCAGAAAACACACTATGGCTGCTGAACGGGCAAGGTGAGGTGGGGTGATGCATAAAACAAGGGTTTCAAATTAGCTCAGATACCGTTCCATAAACCCAATATGTAAGAGACAAGACCTATTCCTTTTTCAGTGAACTGGACTCAACACCCCCTATTCACCGCACAAGAATATATCTGACTAGTAAGAATCTTCAAACCTATGTATTGATATCTCTCTGTAAGTGAGTCAAGGGGGTGTAAAGCGGCATAAACACAGCCGTGAAAAGCAGCTAAACCCCATTATAAAAATAAATTACTTTTCAAAACCCGTGAAACAAAGACAGTGAAAGAGAGAGAAATTCTTACAAAATTCGTTCAGGGGCTGTGATGCAACCTGGATTGACCATATCTAGACCCACAGCTGATTGAGACATAAGGGTGGACACTCTTGGGGCTGAGAGGTTCGGTGAGGTTGGGTGAGCCAACGCAGACCCTTTCAAGTAATACTGCAGGGTACCCCTCCCATGGGTCCCAAATCTCCAGGTTCAAGGGCATCTTCCTACATCGAAAACAGGCATGAGAAACCCAGAAGATGGTACACCGTGTGATCGGGAAAGGTTTCTAAAACGCACCTCATTTCTCATCTCCTTTGCTCGGGTTCGCCATTCCAGCCGATTTACTAGCCATCTCCCTCCTTGGAGAATCAGCACCTTTAACCTCCTGTTCCGTACAGGTTGCAATTTGTCCTGAGGATGAACGGGAAGAGGGGGAACCAATGAGAGACTAGCTCTAGGTGTTGGGACAGGCACAGGTCACTCTATTTTCCCATCAGGAAGAAGAATTAAGCACAAGCTCAGCCTGCCCCCCAAAACCAGAAGAGGGCCTGAAGCAATCTTGCGCCTTTGCGGCCAGCTCCCAAAAAAGCGAGTTGAAAAATGGAGCTCAGGGGCACTGCAATTCACAAACCTGCAGAGTTTTAAATGATACCTCTCGTCCACAAATATATTAAGGGAAGGCAACGAAGAGGCTTTGAAAGCAAGGCAGAATTGCAGGAAACAGATTTCAGGAGGTAGATTCGAATCGCCTTGAAAGCACCTGAAAAGCGGCAAAACGTGGACAATGATGCCCTTGGCCAAAAAGGGCGTATGCGTTTTTTCCTGAATATATTCAGGAAAAAACGCATACGCCCTTTTTGGCCAACCAAGCAACCTGGAAAGGCCAATCAGCGCTCCAAAGAAGTCTGGCTTCCCAGCGGGCAAAAGGGCCATGCGGAAAAAAGTGTCCAAACCAGAAATGCAGGACCGGCCATGGAGAAATGGGAGCCTTGCTACGCTGATGGGCGGGATGTAAATTGCCAACAGCCACTCTGGAGAAGCGTACGGTGTGTTCTGAAACATCTAAAAAACACAGCTTGGAGAGCATAGGGCACTTCCACTCATGGGCGTATAAATTGGGAAAACTAAAAATCAGCAAGACACAGGCACCCCAAAGTTTAGGGCTGCTCTGTTGACAAGAACCCCCACTTCATTACAACTTAAATATCCTAGGAAAGAGAAAAATGGATAAAGAAGTTGGGGTCCTCATGTACAATGGAATATCACTCAGCCATGAAATCAACGTCATAAGGCTAGTAGCAGCACGATGAGTGGATTTAGGTACGACGATTCTAAGTGAAATAAGTCACACAGAAAAAGACACTTATCATAAGATATCACTTATAGAGGGAATGTAAAAACCACTACACTTGAACTGAATTGCAAAACAGAACAGAGTCACACGTTCAGAAAACACACTATGGCTGCTGAACGGGCAAGGTGAGATGGGGTGATGCATAAAACAAGGGTTTCAAATTAGCTCAGATACCGTTCCATAAACCCAATATGTAAGAGACAAGACCTATTCCTTTTTCAGTGAACTGGACTCAACACCCCCTATTCACCGCACAAGAATATATCTGACTAGTAAGAATCTTCAAACCTATGTATTGATATCTCTCTGTAAGTGAGTCAAGGGGGTGTAAAGCGGCATAAACACAGCCGTGAAAAGCAGCTAAACCCCATTATAAAAATAAATTACTTTTCAAAACCCGTGAAACAAAGACAGTGAAAGAGAGAGAAATTCTTACAAAATTCGTTCAGGGGCTGTGATGCAACCTGGATTGACCATATCTAGACCCACAGCTGATTGAGACATAAGGGTGGACACTCTTGGGGCTGAGAGGTTCGGTGAGGTTGGGTGAGCCAACGCAGACCCTTTCAAGTAATACTGCATGGTACCCATCCCATGGGTCCCAAATCTCCAGGTTCAAGGGCATCTTCCTACATCGAAAACAGGCATGAGAAACCCAGAAGATGGTACACCGTGTGATTGGGAAAGGTTTCTAAAACGCACCTCATTTCTCATCTCCTTTGCTCGGGTTCGCCATTCCAGCCGATTTACTAGCCATCTCCCTCCTTGGAGAATCAGCACCTTTAACCTCCTGTTCCGTACAGGTTGCAATTTGTCCTGAGGATGAACGGGAAGAGGGGGAACCAATGAGAGACTAGCTCTAGGTGTTGGGACAGGCACAGGTCACTCTATTTTCCCATCAGGAAGAAGAATTAAGCACAAGCTCAGCCTGCCCCCCAGAACCAGAGGAGGGCCTGAAGCAATCCTGCGCCTTTGCGGCCAGCTCCCAAAAAAGCGAGTTGAAAAATGGAGCTCAGGGGCACTGCAATTCACAAACCTGCAGAGTTTTAAATGATACCTCTCGTCCACAAATATATTAAGGGAAGGCAACGAAGAGGCTTTGAAAGCAAGGCAGAATTGCAGGAAACAGATTTCAGGAGGTAGATTCGAATCGCCTTGAAAGCACCTGAAAAGTGGCAAAACGTGGACAATGATGCCCTTGGCCAAAAAGGGCGTATGCGTTTTTTCCTGAATATATTCAGGAAAAAACGCATACGCCCTTTTTGGCCAACCAAGCAACCTGGAAAGGCCAATCAGCGCTCCAAAGAAGTCTGGCTTCCCAGCGGGCAAAAGGGCCATGCGGAAAAAAGTGTCCAAACCAGAAATGCAGGACCGGCCATGGAGAAATGGGAGCCTTGCTACGCTGATGGGCGGGATGTAAATTGCCAACAGCCACTCTGGAGAAGTGTACGGTGTGTTCTGAAACATCTAAAAAACACAGCTTGGAGAGCATAGGGCACTTCCACTCATGGGCGTATAAATTGGGAAAACTAAAAATCAGCAAGACACAGGCACCCCAAAGTTTAGGGCTGCTCTGTTGACAAGAACCCCCACTTCACTACACCTTAAATATCCTAGGAAAGAGAAAAATGGATAAAGAAGTTGGGGTCCTCATGTACAATGGAATATCACTCAGCCATGAAATCAACGTCATAAGGCTAGTAGCAGCACGATGAGTGGATTTAGGTACGACGATTCTAAGTGAAATAAGTCACACAGAAAAAGACACTTATCATAAGATATCACTTATAGAGGGAATGTAAAAACCACTACACTTGAACTGAATTGCAAAACAGAACAGAGTCACACGTTCAGAAAACACACTATGGCTGCTGAACGGGCAAGGTGAGGTGGGGTGATGCATAAAACAAGGGATTCAAATTAGCTCAGATACCGTTCCATAAACCCAATATGTAAGAGACAAGACCTATTCCTTTTTCAGTGAACTGGACTCAACACCCCCTATTAACCGCACAAGAATATATCTGACTAGTAAGAATGTTCAAACCTATGTATTGATATCTCTCTGTAAGTGAGTCAAGGGGGTGTAAAGCGGCATAAACACAGCCGTGAAAAGCAGCTAAACCCCATTATAAAAATAAATTACTTTTCAAAACCCGTGAAACAAAGACAGTGAAAGAGAGAGAAATTCTCACAAAATTCGTTCAGGGGCTGTGATGCAACCTGGATTGACCATATCTAGACCCACAGCTGATTGAGACATAAGGGTGGACACTCTTGGGGCTGAGAAGTTCGGTGAGGTTGGGTGAGCCAACGCAAACCCTTTCAAGTAATACTGCATGGTACCCATCCCATGGGTCCCAAATCTCCAGGTTCAAGGGCATCTTCCTACATCGAAAACAGGCATGAGAAACCCAGAAGATGGTACACCGTGTGATCGGGAAAGGTTTCTAAAACGCACCTCATTTATCATCTCTTTGCTCGGGTTCGCCATTCCAGCCGATTTACTAGCCATCTCCCTCCTTGGAGAATCAGCACCTTTAACCTCCTGTTCCGTACAGGTTGCAATTTGTCCTGAGGATGAACGGGAAGAGGGGGAACCAATGAGAGACTAGCTCTAGGTGTTGGGACAGGCACAGGTCACTCTATTTTCCCATCAGGAAGAAGAATTAAGCACAAGCTCAGCCTGCCCCCCAGAACCAGAAGAGGGCCTGAAGCAATCCTGCGCCTTTGCGGCCAGCTCCCAAAAAAGCGAGTTGAAAAATGGAGCTCAGGGGCACTGCAATTCACAAACCTGCAGAGTTTTAAATGATACCTCTCGTCCACAAATATATTAAGGGAAGGCAACGAAGAGGCTTTGAAAGCAAGGCAGAATTGCAGGAAACAGATTTCAGGAGGTAGATTCGAATCGCCTTGAAAGCACCTGAAAAGTGGCAAAACGTGGACAATGATGCCCTTGGCCAAAAAGGGCGTATGCGTTTTTTCCTGAATATATTCAGGAAAAAACGCATACGCCCTTTTTGGCCAACCAAGCAACCTGGAAAGGCCAATCAGCGCTCCAAAGAAGTCTGGCTTCCCAGCGGGCAAAAGGGCCATGCGGAAAAAAGTGTCCAAACCAGAAATGCAGGACCGGCCATGGAGAAATGGGAGCCTTGCTACGCTGATGGGCGGGATGTAAATTGCCAACAGCCACTCTGGAGAAGTGTACGGTGTGTTCTGAAACATCTAAAAAACACAGCTTGGAGAGCATAGGGCACTTCCACTCATGGGCGTATAAATTGGGAAAACTAAAAATCAGCAAGACACAGGCACCCCAAAGTTTAGGGCTGCTCTGTTGACAAGAACCCCCACTTCACTACACCTTAAATATCCTAGGAAAGAGAAAAATGGATAAAGAAGTTGGGGTCCTCATGTACAATGGAATATCACTCAGCCATGAAATCAACGTCATAAGGCTAGTAGCAGCACGATGAGTGGATTTAGGTACGACGATTCTAAGTGAAATAAGTCACACAGAAAAAGACACTTATCATAAGATATCACTTATAGAGGGAATGTAAAAACCACTACACTTGAACTGAATTGCAAAACAGAACAGAGTCACACGTTCAGAAAACACACTATGGCTGCTGAACGGGCAAGGTGAGGTGGGGTGATGCATAAAACAAGGGTTTCAAATTAGCTCAGATACCGTTCCATAAACCCAATATGTAAGAGACAAGACCTATTCCTTTTTCAGTGAACTGGACTCAACACCCCCTATTCACCGCACAAGAATATATCTGACTAGTAAGAATGTTCAAACCTATGTATTGATATCTCTCTGTAAGTGAGTCAAGGGGGTGTAAAGCGGCATAAACACAGCCGTGAAAAGCAGCTAAACCCCATTATAAAAATAAATTACTTTTCAAAACCCGTGAAACAAAGACAGTGAAAGAGAGAGAAATTCTTACAAAATTCGTTCAGGGGCTGTGATGCAACCTGGATTGACAATATCTAGACCCACAGCTGATTGAGACATAAGGGTGGACACTCTTGGGGCTGAGAAGTTCGGTGAGGTTGGGTGAGCCAACGCAAACCCTTTCAAGTAATACTGCATGGTACCCATCCCATGGGTCCCAAATCTCCAGGTTCAAGGGCATCTTCCTACATCGAAAACAGGCATGAGAAACCCAGAAGATGGTACACCGTGTGATCGGGAAAGGTTTCTAAAACGCACCTCATTTATCATCTCTTTGCTCGGGTTCGCCATTCCAGCCGATTTACTAGCCATCTCCCTCCTTGGAGAATCAGCACCTTTAACCTCCTGTTCCGTACAGGTTGCAATTTGTCCTGAGGATGAACGGGAAGAGGGGGAACCAATGAGAGACTAGCTCTAGGTGTTGGGACAGGCACAGGTCACTCTATTTTCCCATCAGGAAGAAGAATTAAGCACAAGCTCAGCCTGCCCCCCAGAACCAGAAGAGGGCCTGAAGCAATCCTGCGCCTTTGCGGCCAGCTCCCAAAAAAGCGAGTTGAAAAATGGAGCTCAGGGGCACTGCAATTCACAAACCTGCAGAGTTTTAAATGATACCTCTCGTCCACAAATATATTAAGGGAAGGCAACGAAGAGGCTTTGAAAGCAAGGCAGAATTGCAGGAAACAGATTTCAGGAGGTAGATTCGAATCGCCTTGAAAGCACCTGAAAAGCGGCAAAACGTGGACAATGATGCCCTTGGCCAAAAAGGGCGTATGCGTTTTTTCCTGAATATATTCAGGAAAAAACGCATACGCCCTTTTTGGCCAACCAAGCAACCTGGAAAGGCCAATCAGCGCTCCAAAGAAGTCTGGCTTCCCAGCGGGCAAAAGGGCCATGCGGAAAAAAGTGTCCAAACCAGAAATGCAGGACCGGCCATGGAGAAATGGGAGCCTTGCTACGCTGATGGGCGGGATGTAAATTGCCAACAGCCACTCTGGAGAAGTGTACGGTGTGTTCTGAAACATCTAAAAAACACAGCTTGGAGAGCATAGGGCACTTCCACTCATGGGCGTATAAATTGGGAAAACTAAAAATCAGCAAGACACAGGCACCCCAAAGTTTAGGGCTGCTCTGTTGACAAGAACCCCCACTTCATTACACCTTAAATATCCTAGGAAAGAGAAAAATGGATAAAGAAGTTGGGGTCCTCATGTACAATGGAATATCACTCAGCCATGAAATCAACGTCATAAGGCTAGTAGCAGCACGATGAGTGGATTTAGGTACGACGATTCTAAGTGAAATAAGTCACACAGAAAAAGACACTTATCATAAGATATCACTTATAGAGGGAATGTAAAAACCACTACACTTGAACTGAATTGCAAAACAGAACAGAGTCACACGTTCAGAAAACACACTATGGCTGCTGAACGGGCAAGGTGAGGTGGGGTGATGCATAAAACAAGGGTTTCAAATTAGCTCAGATACCGTTCCATAAACCCAATATGTAAGAGACAAGACCTATTCCTTTTTCAGTGAACTGGACTCAACACCCCCTATTCACCGCACAAGAATATATCTGACTAGTAAGAATGTTCAAACCTATGTATTGATATCTCTCTGTAAGTGAGTCAAGGGGGTGTAAAGCGGCATAAACACAGCCGTGAAAAGCAGCTAAACCCCATTATAAAAATAAATTACTTTTCAAAACCCGTGAAACAAAGACAGTGAAAGAGAGAGAAATTCTCACAAAATTCGTTCAGGGGCTGTGATGCAACCTGGATTGACCATATCTAGACCCACAGCTGATTGAGACATAAGGGTGGACACTCTTGGGGCTGAGAAGTTCGGTGAGGTTGGGTGAGCCAACGCAAACCCTTTCAAGTAATACTGCATGGTACCCATCCCATGGGTCCCAAATCTCCAGGTTCAAGGGCATCTTCCTACATCGAAAACAGGCATGAGAAACCCAGAAGATGGTACACCGTGTGATCGGGAAAGGTTTCTAAAACGCACCTCATTTATCATCTCTTTGCTCGGGTTCGCCATTCCAGCCGATTTACTAGCCATCTCCCTCCTTGGAGAATCAGCACCTTTAACCTCCTGTTCCGTACAGGTTGCAATTTGTCCTGAGGATGAACGGGAAGAGGGGGAACCAATGAGAGACTAGCTCTAGGTGTTGGGACAGGCACAGGTCACTCTATTTTCCCATCAGGAAGAAGAATTAAGCACAAGCTCAGCCTGCCCCCCAGAACCAGAAGAGGGCCTGAAGCAATCCTGCGCCTTTGCGGCCAGCTCCCAAAAAAGCGAGTTGAAAAATGGAGCTCAGGGGCACTGCAATTCACAAACCTGCAGAGTTTTAAATGATACCTCTCGTCCACAAATATATTAAGGGAAGGCAACGAAGAGGCTTTGAAAGCAAGGCAGAATTGCAGGAAACAGATTTCAGGAGGTAGATTCGAATCGCCTTGAAAGCACCTGAAAAGTGGCAAAACGTGGACAATGATGCCCTTGGCCAAAAAGGGCGTATGCGTTTTTTCCTGAATATATTCAGGAAAAAACGCATACGCCCTTTTTGGCCAACCAAGCAACCTGGAAAGGCCAATCAGCGCTCCAAAGAAGTCTGGCTTCCCAGCGGGCAAAAGGGCCATGCGGAAAAAAGTGTCCAAACCAGAAATGCAGGACCGGCCATGGAGAAATGGGAGCCTTGCTACGCTGATGGGCGGGATGTAAATTGCCAACAGCCACTCTGGAGAAGTGTACGGTGTGTTCTGAAACATCTAAAAAACACAGCTTGGAGAGCATAGGGCACTTCCACTCATGGGCGTATAAATTGGGAAAACTAAAAATCAGCAAGACACAGGCACCCCAAAGTTTAGGGCTGCTCTGTTGACAAGAACCCCCACTTCACTACACCTTAAATATCCTAGGAAAGAGAAAAATGGATAAAGAAGTTGGGGTCCTCATGTACAATGGAATATCACTCAGCCATGAAATCAACGTCATAAGGCTAGTAGCAGCACGATGAGTGGATTTAGGTACGACGATTCTAAGTGAAATAAGTCACACAGAAAAAGACACTTATCATAAGATATCACTTATAGAGGGAATGTAAAAACCACTACACTTGAACTGAATTGCAAAACAGAACAGAGTCACACGTTCAGAAAACACACTATGGCTGCTGAACGGGCAAGGTGAGGTGGGGTGATGCATAAAACAAGGGTTTCAAATTAGCTCAGATACCGTTCCATAAACCCAATATGTAAGAGACAAGACCTATTCCTTTTTCAGTGAACTGGACTCAACACCCCCTATTCACCGCACAAGAATATATCTGACTAGTAAGAATGTTCAAACCTATGTATTGATATCTCTCTGTAAGTGAGTCAAGGGGGTGTAAAGCGGCATAAACACAGCCGTGAAAAGCAGCTAAACCCCATTATAAAAATAAATTACTTTTCAAAACCCGTGAAACAAAGACAGTGAAAGAGAGAGAAATTCTTACAAAATTCGTTCAGGGGCTGTGATGCAACCTGGATTGACAATATCTAGACCCACAGCTGATTGAGACATAAGGGTGGACACTCTTGGGGCTGAGAAGTTCGGTGAGGTTGGGTGAGCCAACGCAAACCCTTTCAAGTAATACTGCATGGTACCCATCCCATGGGTCCCAAATCTCCAGGTTCAAGGGCATCTTCCTACATCGAAAACAGGCATGAGAAACCCAGAAGATGGTACACCGTGTGATCGGGAAAGGTTTCTAAAACGCACCTCATTTATCATCTCTTTGCTCGGGTTCGCCATTCCAGCCGATTTACTAGCCATCTCCCTCCTTGGAGAATCAGCACCTTTAACCTCCTGTTCCGTACAGGTTGCAATTTGTCCTGAGGATGAACGGGAAGAGGGGGAACCAATGAGAGACTAGCTCTAGGTGTTGGGACAGGCACAGGTCACTCTATTTTCCCATCAGGAAGAAGAATTAAGCACAAGCTCAGCCTGCCCCCCAGAACCAGAAGAGGGCCTGAAGCAATCCTGCGCCTTTGCGGCCAGCTCCCAAAAAAGCGAGTTGAAAAATGGAGCTCAGGGGCACTGCAATTCACAAACCTGCAGAGTTTTAAATGATACCTCTCGTCCACAAATATATTAAGGGAAGGCAACGAAGAGGCTTTGAAAGCAAGGCAGAATTGCAGGAAACAGATTTCAGGAGGTAGATTCGAATCGCCTTGAAAGCACCTGAAAAGCGGCAAAACGTGGACAATGATGCCCTTGGCCAAAAAGGGCGTATGCGTTTTTTCCTGAATATATTCAGGAAAAAACGCATACGCCCTTTTTGGCCAACCAAGCAACCTGGAAAGGCCAATCAGCGCTCCAAAGAAGTCTGGCTTCCCAGCGGGCAAAAGGGCCATGCGGAAAAAAGTGTCCAAACCAGAAATGCAGGACCGGCCATGGAGAAATGGGAGCCTTGCTACGCTGATGGGCGGGATGTAAATTGCCAACAGCCACTCTGGAGAAGTGTACGGTGTGTTCTGAAACATCTAAAAAACACAGCTTGGAGAGCATAGGGCACTTCCACTCATGGGCGTATAAATTGGGAAAACTAAAAATCAGCAAGACACAGGCACCCCAAAGTTTAGGGCTGCTCTGTTGACAAGAACCCCCACTTCATTACACCTTAAATATCCTAGGAAAGAGAAAAATGGATAAAGAAGTTGGGGTCCTCATGTACAATGGAATATCACTCAGCCATGAAATCAACGTCATAAGGCTAGTAGCAGCACGATGAGTGGATTTAGGTACGACGATTCTAAGTGAAATAAGTCACACAGAAAAAGACACTTATCATAAGATATCACTTATAGAGGGAATGTAAAAACCACTACACTTGAACTGAATTGCAAAACAGAACAGAGTCACACGTTCAGAAAACACACTATGGCTGCTGAACGGGCAAGGTGAGGTGGGGTGATGCATAAAACAAGGGTTTCAAATTAGCTCAGATACCGTTCCATAAACCCAATATGTAAGAGACAAGACCTATTCCTTTTTCAGTGAACTGGACTCAACACCCCCTATTCACCGCACAAGAATATATCTGACTAGTAAGAATTTTCAAACCTATGTATTGATATCTCTCTGTAAGTGAGTCAAGGGGGTGTAAAGCGGCATAAACACAGCCGTGAAAAGCAGCTAAACCCCATTATAAAAATAAATTACTTTTCAAAACCCGTGAAACAAAGACAGTGAAAGAGAGAGAAATTCTTACAAAATTCGTTCAGGGGCTGTGATGCAACCTGGATTGACCATATCTAGACCCACAGCTGATTGAGACATAAGGGTGGACACTCTTGGGGCTGAGAGGTTCGGTGAGGTTGGGTGAGCCAACGCAGACCCTTTCAAGTAATACTGCAGGGTACCCATCCCATGGTCCCAAATCTCCAGGTTCAAGGGCATCTTCCTACATCGAAAACAGGCATGAGAAACCCAGAAGATGGTACACCGTGTGATTGGGAAAGGTTTCTAAAACGCACCTCATTTCTCATCTCCTTGGCTCGGGTTCGCCATTCCAGCCGATTTACTAGCCATCTCCCTCCTTGGAAAATCAGCACCTTTAACCTCCTGTTCCGTACAGGTTGCAATTTGTCCTGAGGATGAACGGGAAGAGGGGGAACCAATGAGAGAGTAGCTCTAGGTGTTGGGACAGGCACAGGTCACTCTATTTTCCCATCAGGAAGAAGAATTAAGCACAAGCTCAGCCTGCCCCCCAGAACCAGAAGAAGGCCTGAAGCAATCCTGCGCCTTTGAGGCCAGCTTCCAAAAAAGCGAGTTGAAAAATGGAGCTCAGGGGCACTGCAATTCACAAACCTGCAGAGTTTCAAATGATACCTCTCGTCCACAAATATATTAAGGGAAGGCAACGAAGAGGCTTTGAAAGCAAGGCAGAATTGCAGGAAACAGATTTCAGGAGGTAGATTCGAATCGCCTTGAAAGCACCTGAAAAGCGGCAAAAAGTGGACAATGATGCCCTTGGCCAAAAAGGGCCTATGCGTTTTTTCCTGAATATATTCAGGAAAAAACGCATAGGCCCTTTTTGGCCAACCAAGCAACCTGGAAAGGCCAATCAGCGCTCCAAAGAAGTCTGGCTTCCCAGCGGGCAAAAGGGCCATGCGGAAAAAAGTGTCCAAACCAGAAATGCAGGACCGGCCATGGAGAAATGGGAGCCTTGCTACGCTGATGGGCGGGATGTAAATTGCCAACAGCCACTCTGGAGAAGTGTACGGTGTGTTCTGAAACATCTAAAAAACACAGCTTGGAGAGCATAGGGCACTTCCACTCATGGGCGTATAAATTGGGAAAACTAAAAATCAGCAAGACACAGGCACCCCAAAGTTTAGGGCTGCTCTGTTGACAAGAACCCCAACTTCATTACACCTTAAATATCCTAGGAAAGAGAAAAATGGATAAAGAAGTTGGGGTCCTCATGTACAATGGAATATCACTCAGCCATGAAATCAACGTCATAAGGCTAGTAGCAGCACGATGAGTGGATTTAGGTACGACGATTCTAAGTGAAATAAGTCACACAGAAAAAGACACTTATCATAAGATATTACTTATAGAGGGAGTGTAAAAACCGCTACACTTGAACTGAATTGCAAAACAGAACAGAGTCACACGTTCAGAAAACACACTATGGCTGCTGAACGGGCAAGGTGAGGTGGGGTGATGCATAAAACAAGGGTTTCAAATTAGCTCAGATACCGTTCCATAAACCCAATATGTAAGAGACAAGACCTATTCCTTTTTCAGTGAACTGGACTCAACACCCCCTATTCACCGCACAAGAATATATCTGACTAGTAAGAATCTTCAAACCTATGTATTGATATCTCTCTGTAAGTGAGTCAAGGGGGTGTAAAGCGGCATAAACACAGCCGTGAAAAGCAGCTAAACCCCATTATAAAAATAAATTACTTTTAAAAACCAGTGAAACAAAGACAGTGAAAGAGAGAGAAATTCTTACAAAATTCGTTCAGGGGCTGTGATGCAACCTGGATTGACAATATCTAGACCCACAGCTGATTGAGACATAAGGGTGGACACTCTTGGGGCTGAGAGGTTCGCTGAGGTTGGGTGAGAAAACGCAAACCCTTTCAAGTAATACTGCAGGGTACCCATCCCATGGGTCCCAAATCTCCAGGTTCATGGGCATCTTCCTACATCGAAAACAGGCATGAGAAACCCAGAAGATGGTACACCGTGTGATCGGGAAAGGTTTCTAAAACGCACCTCATTTCTCATCTCCTTTGCTCGGGTTCGCCATTCCAGCCGATTTACTAGCCATCTCCCTCCTTGGAGAATCAGCACCTTTAACCTCCTGTTCCGTACAGGTTGCAATTTGTCCTGAGGATGAACGGGAAGAGGGGGAACCAATGAGAGACTAGCTCTAGGTGTTGGGACAGGCACAGGTCACTCTATTTTCCCATCAGGAAGAAGAATTAAGCACAAGCTCAGCCTGCCCCCCAGAACCAGAAGAGGGCCTGAAGCAATCCTGCGCTTTTGCGGCCAGCTCCCAAAAAAGCGAGTTGAAAAATGGAGCTCAGGGGCACTGCAATTCACAAACCTGCAGAGTTTTAAATGATACCTCTCGTCCACAAATATATTAAGGGAAGGCAACGAAGAGGCTTTGAAAGCAAGGCAGAATTGCAGGAAACAGATTTCAGGAGGTAGATTCGAATCGCCTTGAAAGCACCTGAAAAGCGGCAAAACGTGGACAATGATGCCCTTGGCCAAAAAGGGCGTATGCGTTTTTTCCTGAATATATTCAGGAAAAAACGCATACGCACTTTTTGGCCAACCAAGCAACCTGGAAAAGCCAATCAGCGCTCCAAAGAAGTCTGGCTTCCCAGCGGGCAAAAGGGCCATGCGGAAAAAAGTGTCCAAACCAGAAATGCAGGACCGGCCATGGAGAAATGGGAGCCTTGCTACGCTGATGGGCGGGATGTAAATTGCCAACAGCCACTCTGGAGAAGTGTACGGTGTGTTCTGAAACATCTAAAAAACACAGCTTGGAGAGCATAGGGCACTTCCACTCATGGGCGTATAAATTGGGAAAACTAAAAATCAGCAAGACACAGGCACCCCAAAGTTTAGGGCTGCTCTGTTGACAAGAACCCCCACTTCATTACACCTTAAATATCCTAGGAAAGAGAAAAATGGATAAAGAAGTTGGGGTCCTCATGTACAATGGAATATCACTCAGCCATGAAATCAACGTCATAAGGCTAGTAGCAGCACGATGAGTGGATTTAGGTACGACGATTCTAAGTGAAATAAGTCACACAGAAAAAGACACTTATCATAAGATATCACTTATAGAGGGAATGTAAAAACCGCTACACTTGAACTGAATTGCAAAACAGAACAGAGTCACACGTTTAGAAAACACACTATGGCTGCTGAACGGGAAAGGTGAGGTGGGGTGATGCATAAAACAAGGGTTTTAAATTAGATCAGATACCGTTCCATAAACCCAATAAGTAAGAGACAAGACCTATTCCTTTTTCAGTGAACTGGACCCAACACCCCCTATTCACCGCACAAGAATATATCTGACTAGTAAGAATCTTCAAACCTATGTATTGATATCTCTCTGTAAGTGAGTCAAGGGGGTGTAAAGCGGCATAAACACAGCCGTGAAAAGCAGCTAAACCCCATTATAAAAATAAATTACTTTTCAAAACCCGTGAAACAAAGACAGTGAAAGAGAGAGAAATTCTTACAAAATTCGTTCAGGGGCTGTGATGCAACCTGGATTGACCATATCTAGACCCACAGCTGATTGAGACATAAGGGTGGACACTCTTGGGGCTGAGAGGTTCGGTGAGGTTGGGTGAGCCAACGCAAACCCTTTCAAGTAATACTGCATGGTACCCATCCCATGGGTCCCAAATCTCCAGGTTCAAGGGCATCTTCCTACATCGAAAACAGGCATGAGAAACCCAGAAGATGGTACACCGTGTGATCGGGAAAGGTTTCTAAAACGCACCTCATTTCTCATCTCCTTTGCTCGGGTTCGCCATTCCAGCCGATTTACTAGCCATCTCCCTCCTTGAAGAATCAGCACCTTTAACCTCCTGTTCCGTACAGGTTGCAATTTGTCCTGAGGATGAACGGGAAGAGGGGGAACCAATGAGAGACTAGCTCTAGGTGTTGGGACAGGCACAGGTCACTCTATTTTCCCATCAGGAAGAAGAATTAAGCACAAGCTCAGCCTGCCCCCCAGAACCAGAAGAAGGCCTGAAGCAATCCTGCGCCTTTGAGGCCAGCTTCCAAAAAAGCGAGTTGAAAAATGGAGCTCAGGGGCACTGCAATTCACAAACCTGCAGAGTTTCAAATGATACCTCTCGTCCACAAATATATTAAGGGAAGGCAACGAAGAGGCTTTGAAAGCAAGGCAGAATTGCAGGAAACAGATTTCAGGAAATAGATTCGAATCGCCTTGAAAGCACCTGAAAAGCGGCAAAACGTGGACAATGATGCCCTTGGCCAAAAAGGGCGTATGCATTTTTTCCTGAATATATTCAGGAAAAAAGGCATACGCCCTTTTTGGCCAACCAAGCAACCTGGAAAGGCCAATCAGCGCTCCAAAGAAGTCTGGCTTCCCAGCGGGCAAAAGGGCCATGCGGAAAAAAGTGTCCAAACCAGAAATGCAGGACCGGCCATGGAGAAATGGGAGCCTTGCTACGCTGATGGGCGGGATGTAAATTGCCAACAGCCACTCTGGAGAAGTGTACGGTGTGTTCTGAAACATCTAAAAAACACAGCTTGGAGAGCATAGGGCACTTCCACTCATGGGCGTATAAATTGGGAAAACGAAAAATCAGCAAGACACAGGCACCCCAAAGTTTAGGGCTGCTCTGTTGACAAGAACCCCCACTTCATTACACCTTAAATATCCTAGGAAAGAGAAAAATGGATAAAGAAGTTGTGGTCCGCATGTACAATGGAATATCACTCAGCCATGAAATCAACGTCATAAGGCTAGTAGCAGCACGATGAGTGGATTTAGGTACGACGATTCTAAGTGAAATAAGTCACACAGAAAAAGACACTTATCATAAGATATTACTTATAGAGGGAGTGTAAAAACCGCTACACTTGAACTGAATTGCAAAACAGAACAGAGTCACACGTTCAGAAAACACACTATGGCTGCTGAACGGGCAAGGTGAGGTGGGGTGATGCATAAAACAAGGGTTTCAAATTAGCTCAGATACCGTTCCATAAACCCAATATGTAAGAGACAAGACCTATTCCTTTTTCAGTGAACTGGACTCAACACCCCCTATTCACCGCACAAGAATATATCTGACTAGTAAGAATCTTCAAACCTATGTATTGATATCTCTCTGTAAGTGAGTCAAGGGGGTGTAAAGCGGCATAAACACAGCCGTGAAAAGCAGCTAAACCCCATTATAAAAATAAATTACTTTTAAAAACCAGTGAAACAAAGACAGTGAAAGAGAGAGAAATTCTTACAAAATTCGTTCAGGGGCTGTGATGAAACCTGGATTGACAATATCTAGACCCACAGCTGATTGAGACATAAGGGTGGACACTCTTGGGGCTGAGAGGTTCGGTGAGGTTGGGTGAGAAAACGCAAACCCTTTCAAGTAATACTGCAGGGTACCCATCCCATGGGTCCCAAATCTCCAGGTTCAAGGGCATCTTCCTACATCGAAAACAGGCATGAGAAACCCAGAAGATGGTACACCGTGTGATCGGGAAAGGTTTCTAAAACGCACCTCATTTCTCATCTCCTTTGCTCGGGTTCGCCATTCCAGCCGATTTACTAGCCATCTCCCTCCTTGGAGAATCAGCACCTTTAACCTCCTGTTCCGTACAGGTTGCAATTTGTCCTGAGGATGAACGGGAAGAGGGGGAACCAATGAGAGACTAGCTCTAGGTGTTGGGACAGGCACAGGTCACTCTATTTTCCCATCAGGAAGAAGAATTAAGCACAAGCTCAGCCTGCCCCCCAGAACCAGAAGAGGGCCTGAAGCAATCCTGCGCTTTTGCGGCCAGCTCCCAAAAAAGCGAGTTGAAAAATGGAGCTCAGGGGCACTGCAATTCACAAACCTGCAGAGTTTTAAATGATACCTCTCGTCCACAAATATATTAAGGGAAGGCAACGAAGAGGCTTTGAAAGCAAGGCAGAATTGCAGGAAACAGATTTCAGGAGGTAGATTCGAATCGCCTTGAAAGCACCTGAAAAGCGGCAAAAAGTGGACAATGATGCCCTTGGCCAAAAAGGGCCTATGCGTTTTTTCCTGAATATATTCAGGAAAAAACGCATAGGCCCTTTTTGGCCAACCAAGCAACCTGGAAAGGCCAATCAGCGCTCCAAAGAAGTCTGGCTTCCCAGCGGGCAAAAGGGCCATGCGGAAAAAAGTGTCCAAACCAGAAATGCAGGACCGGCCATGGAGAAATGGGAGCCTTGCTACGCTGATGGGCGGGATGTAAATTGCCAACAGCCACTCTGGAGAAGTGTACGGTGTGTTCTGAAACATCTAAAAAACACAGCTTGGAGAGCATAGGGCACTTCCACTCATGGGCGTATAAATTGGGAAAACTAAAAATCAGCAAGACACAGGCACCCCAAAGTTTAGGGCTGCTCTGTTGACAAGAACCCCCACTTCATTACACCTTAAATATCCTAGGAAAGAGAAAAATGGATAAAGAAGTTGGGGTCCTCATGTACAATGGAATATCACTCAGCCATGAAATCAACGTCATAAGGCTAGTAGCAGCACGATGAGTGGATTTAGGTACGACGATTCTAAGTGAAATAAGTCACACAGAAAAAGACACTTATCATAAGATATTACTTATAGAGGGAGTGTAAAAACCGCTACACTTGAACTGAATTGCAAAACAGAACAGAGTCACACGTTCAGAAAACACACTATGGCTGCTGAACGGGCAAGGTGAGGTGGGGTGATGCATAAAACAAGGGTTTCAAATTAGCTCAGATACCGTTCCATAAACCCAATATGTAAGAGACAAGACCTATTCCTTTTTCAGTGAACTGGACTCAACACCCCCTATTCACCGCACAAGAATATATCTGACTAGTAAGAATCTTCAAACCTATGTATTGATATCTCTCTGTAAGTGAGTCAAGGGGGTGTAAAGCGGCATAAACACAGCCGTGAAAAGCAGCTAAACCCCATTATAAAAATAAATTACTTTTAAAAACCAGTGAAACAAAGACAGTGAAAGAGAGAGAAATTCTTACAAAATTCGTTCAGGGGCTGTGATGCAACCTGGATTGACAATATCTAGACCCACAGCTGATTGAGACATAAGGGTGGACACTCTTGGGGCTGAGAGGTTCGCTGAGGTTGGGTGAGAAAACGCAAACCCTTTCAAGTAATACTGCAGGGTACCCATCCCATGGGTCCCAAATCTCCAGGTTCATGGGCATCTTCCTACATCGAAAACAGGCATGAGAAACCCAGAAGATGGTACACCGTGTGATCGGGAAAGGTTTCTAAAACGCACCTCATTTCTCATCTCCTTTGCTCGGGTTCGCCATTCCAGCCGATTTACTAGCCATCTCCCTCCTTGGAGAATCAGCACCTTTAACCTCCTGTTCCGTACAGGTTGCAATTTGTCCTGAGGATGAACGGGAAGAGGGGGAACCAATGAGAGACTAGCTCTAGGTGTTGGGACAGGCACAGGTCACTCTATTTTCCCATCAGGAAGAAGAATTAAGCACAAGCTCAGCCTGCCCCCCAGAACCAGAAGAGGGCCTGAAGCAATCCTGCGCTTTTGCGGCCAGCTCCCAAAAAAGCGAGTTGAAAAATGGAGCTCAGGGGCACTGCAATTCACAAACCTGCAGAGTTTTAAATGATACCTCTCGTCCACAAATATATTAAGGGAAGGCAACGAAGAGGCTTTGAAAGCAAGGCAGAATTGCAGGAAACAGATTTCAGGAGGTAGATTCGAATCGCCTTGAAAGCACCTGAAAAGCGGCAAAACGTGGACAATGATGCCCTTGGCCAAAAAGGGCGTATGCGTTTTTTCCTGAATATATTCAGGAAAAAACGCATACGCACTTTTTGGCCAACCAAGCAACCTGGAAAAGCCAATCAGCGCTCCAAAGAAGTCTGGCTTCCCAGCGGGCAAAAGGGCCATGCGGAAAAAAGTGTCCAAACCAGAAATGCAGGACCGGCCATGGAGAAATGGGAGCCTTGCTACGCTGATGGGCGGGATGTAAATTGCCAACAGCCACTCTGGAGAAGTGTACGGTGTGTTCTGAAACATCTAAAAAACACAGCTTGGAGAGCATAGGGCACTTCCACTCATGGGCGTATAAATTGGGAAAACTAAAAATCAGCAAGACACAGGCACCCCAAAGTTTAGGGCTGCTCTGTTGACAAGAACCCCCACTTCATTACACCTTAAATATCCTAGGAAAGAGAAAAATGGATAAAGAAGTTGGGGTCCTCATGTACAATGGAATATCACTCAGCCATGAAATCAACGTCATAAGGCTAGTAGCAGCACGATGAGTGGATTTAGGTACGACGATTCTAAGTGAAATAAGTCACACAGAAAAAGACACTTATCATAAGATATCACTTATAGAGGGAATGTAAAAACCGCTACACTTGAACTGAATTGCAAAACAGAACAGAGTCACACGTTTAGAAAACACACTATGGCTGCTGAACGGGAAAGGTGAGGTGGGGTGATGCATAAAACAAGGGTTTCAAATTAGATCAGATACCGTTCCATAAACCCAATAAGTAAGAGACAAGACCTATTCCTTTTTCAGTGAACTGGACCCAACACCCCCTATTCACCGCACAAGAATATATCTGACTAGTAAGAATCTTCAAACCTATGTATTGATATCTCTCTGTAAGTGAGTCAAGGGGGTGTAAAGCGGCATAAACACAGCCGTGAAAAGCAGCTAAACCCCATTATAAAAATAAATTACTTTTCAAAACCCGTGAAACAAAGACAGTGAAAGAGAGAGAAATTCTTACAAAATTCGTTCAGGGGCTGTGATGCAACCTGGATTGACCATATCTAGACCCACAGCTGATTGAGACATAAGGGTGGACACTCTTGGGGCTGAGAGGTTCGGTGAGGTTGGGTGAGCCAACGCAAACCCTTTCAAGTAATACTGCATGGTACCCATCCCATGGGTCCCAAATCTCCAGGTTCAAGGGCATCTTCCTACATCGAAAACAGGCATGAGAAACCCAGAAGATGGTACACCGTGTGATCGGGAAAGGTTTCTAAAACGCACCTCATTTCTCATCTCCTTTGCTCGGGTTCGCCATTCCAGCCGATTTACTAGCCATCTCCCTCCTTGAAGAATCAGCACCTTTAACCTCCTGTTCCGTACAGGTTGCAATTTGTCCTGAGGATGAACGGGAAGAGGGGGAACCAATGAGAGACTAGCTCTAGGTGTTGGGACAGGCACAGGTCACTCTATTTTCCCATCAGGAAGAAGAATTAAGCACAAGCTCAGCCTGCCCCCCAGAACCAGAAGAAGGCCTGAAGCAATCCTGCGCCTTTGAGGCCAGCTTCCAAAAAAGCGAGTTGAAAAATGGAGCTCAGGGGCACTGCAATTCACAAACCTGCAGAGTTTCAAATGATACCTCTCGTCCACAAATATATTAAGGGAAGGCAACGAAGAGGCTTTGAAAGCAAGGCAGAATTGCAGGAAACAGATTTCAGGAAATAGATTCGAATCGCCTTGAAAGCACCTGAAAAGCGGCAAAACGTGGACAATGATGCCCTTGGCCAAAAAGGGCGTATGCGTTTTTTCCTGAATATATTCAGGAAAAAAGGCATACGCCCTTTTTGGCCAACCAAGCAACCTGGAAAGGCCAATCAGCGCTCCAAAGAAGTCTGGCTTCCCAGCGGGCAAAAGGGCCATGCGGAAAAAAGTGTCCAAACCAGAAATGCAGGACCGGCCATGGAGAAATGGGAGCCTTGCTACGCTGATGGGCGGGATGTAAATTGCCAACAGCCACTCTGGAGAAGTGTACGGTGTGTTCTGAAACATCTAAAAAACACAGCTTGGAGAGCATAGGGCACTTCCACTCATGGGCGTATAAATTGGGAAAACGAAAAATCAGCAAGACACAGGCACCCCAAAGTTTAGGGCTGCTCTGTTGACAAGAACCCCCACTTCATTACACCTTAAATATCCTAGGAAAGAGAAAAATGGATAAAGAAGTTGTGGTCCGCATGTACAATGGAATATCACTCAGCCATGAAATCAACGTCATAAGGCTAGTAGCAGCACGATGAGTGGATTTAGGTACGACGATTCTAAGTGAAATAAGTCACACAGAAAAAGACACTTATCATAAGATATTACTTATAGAGGGAGTGTAAAAACCGCTACACTTGAACTGAATTGCAAAACAGAACAGAGTCACACGTTCAGAAAACACACTATGGCTGCTGAACGGGCAAGGTGAGGTGGGGTGATGCATAAAACAAGGGTTTCAAATTAGCTCAGATACCGTTCCATAAACCCAATATGTAAGAGACAAGACCTATTCCTTTTTCAGTGAACTGGACTCAACACCCCCTATTCACCGCACAAGAATATATCTGACTAGTAAGAATCTTCAAACCTATGTATTGATATCTCTCTGTAAGTGAGTCAAGGGGGTGTAAAGCGGCATAAACACAGCCGTGAAAAGCAGCTAAACCCCATTATAAAAATAAATTACTTTTAAAAACCAGTGAAACAAAGACAGTGAAAGAGAGAGAAATTCTTACAAAATTCGTTCAGGGGCTGTGATGAAACCTGGATTGACAATATCTAGACCCACAGCTGATTGAGACATAAGGGTGGACACTCTTGGGGCTGAGAGGTTCGGTGAGGTTGGGTGAGAAAACGCAAACCCTTTCAAGTAATACTGCAGGGTACCCATCCCATGGGTCCCAAATCTCCAGGTTCAAGGGCATCTTCCTACATCGAAAACAGGCATGAGAAACCCAGAAGATGGTACACCGTGTGATCGGGAAAGGTTTCTAAAACGCACCTCATTTCTCATCTCCTTTGCTCGGGTTCGCCATTCCAGCCGATTTACTAGCCATCTCCCTCCTTGGAGAATCAGCACCTTTAACCTCCTGTTCCGTACAGGTTGCAATTTGTCCTGAGGATGAACGGGAAGAGGGGGAACCAATGAGAGACTAGCTCTAGGTGTTGGGACAGGCACAGGTCACTCTATTTTCCCATCAGGAAGAAGAATTAAGCACAAGCTCAGCCTGCCCCCCAGAACCAGAAGAGGGCCTGAAGCAATCCTGCGCTTTTGCGGCCAGCTCCCAAAAAAGCGAGTTGAAAAATGGAGCTCAGGGGCACTGCAATTCACAAACCTGCAGAGTTTTAAATGATACCTCTCGTCCACAAATATATTAAGGGAAGGCAACGAAGAGGCTTTGAAAGCAAGGCAGAATTGCAGGAAACAGATTTCAGGAGGTAGATTCGAATCGCCTTGAAAGCACCTGAAAAGCTGCAAAACGTGGACAATGATGCCCTTGGCCAAAAAGGGCGTATGCGTTTTTTCCTGAATATATTCAGGAAAAAACGCATACGCACTTTTTGGCCAACCAAGCAACCTGGAAAGGCCAATCAGCGCTCCAAAGAAGTCTGGCTTCCCAGCGGGCAAAAGGGCCATGCGGAAAAAAGTGTCCAAACCAGAAATGCAGGACCGGCCATGGAGAAATGGGAGCCTTGCTACGCTGATGGGCGGGATGTAAATTGCCAACAGCCACTCTGGAGAAGTGTACGGTGTGTTCTGAAACATCTAAAGAACACAGCTTGGAGAGCATAGGGCACTTCCACTCATGGGCGTATAAATTGGGAAAACTAAAAATCAGCAAGACACAGGCACCCCAAAGTTTAGGGCTGCTCTGTTGACAAGAACCCCCACTTCATTACACCTTAAATATCCTAGGAAAGAGAAAAATGGATAAAGAAGTTGGGGTCCTCATGTACAATGGAAGATCACTCAGCCATGAAATCAACGTCATAAGGCTAGTAGCAGCACGATTAGTGGATTTAGGTACGACGATTCTAAGTGAAATAAGTCACACAGAAAAAGACACTTATCATAAGATATCACTTATAGAGGGAATGTAAAAACCGCTACACTTGAACTGAATTGCAAAACAGAACAGAGTCACACGTTTAGAAAACACACTATGGCTGCTGAACGGGAAAGGTGAGGTGGGGTGATGCATAAAACAAGGGTTTCAAATTAGATCAGATACCGTTCCATAAACCCAATAAGTAAGAGACAAGACCTATTCCTCTTTCAGTGAACTGGACCCAACACCCCCTATTCACCGCACAAGAATATATCTGACTAGTAAGAATCTTCAAACCTATGTATTGATATCTCTCTGTAAGTGAGTCAAGGGGGTGTAAAGCGGCATAAACACAGCCGTGAAAAGCAGCTAAACCCCATTATAAAAATAAATTACTTTTCAAAACCCGTGAAACAAAGACAGTGAAAGAGAGAGAAATTCTTACAAAATTCGTTCAGGGGCTGTGATGCAACCTGGATTGACCATATCTAGACCCACAGCTGATTGAGACATAAGGGTGGACACTCTTGGGGCTGAGAGGTTCGGTGAGGTTGGGTGAGCCAACGCAAACCCTTTCAAGTAATACTACATGGTACCCATCCCATGGGTCCCAAATCTCCAGGTTCAAGGGCATCTTCCTACATCGAAAACAGGCATGAGAAACCCAGAAGATGGTACACCGTGTGATCGGGAAAGGTTTCTAAAACGCACCTCATTTCTCATCTCCTTTGCTCGGGTTCGCCATTCCAGCCGATTTACTAGCCATCTCCCTCCTTGGAGAATCAGCACCTTTAACCTCCTGTTCCGTACAGGTTGCAATTTGTCCTGAGGATGAACGGGAAGAGGGGGAACCAATGAGAGACTAGCTCTAGGTGTTGGGACAGGCACAGGTCACTCTATTTTCCCATCAGGAAGAAGAATTAAGCACAAGCTCAGCCTGCCCCCCAGAACCAGAAGAGGGCCTGAAGCAATCCTGCGCTTTTGCGGCCAGCTCCCAAAAAAGCGAGTTGAAAAATGGAGCTCAGGGGCACTGCAATTCACAAACCTGCAGAGTTTTAAATGATACCTCTCGTCCACAAATATATTAAGGGAAGGCAACGAAGAGGCTTTGAAAGCAAGGCAGAATTGCAGGAAACAGATTTCAGGAGGTAGATTCGAATCGCCTTGAAAGCACCTGAAAAGCGGCAAAAAGTGGACAATGATGCCCTTGGCCAAAAAGGGCCTATGCGTTTTTTCCTGAATATATTCAGGAAAAAACGCATAGGCCCTTTTTGGCCAACCAAGCAACCTGGAAAGGCCAATCAGCGCTCCAAAGAAGTCTGGCTTCCCAGCGGGCAAAAGGGCCATGCGGAAAAAAGTGTCCAAACCAGAAATGCAGGACCGGCCATGGAGAAATGGGAGCCTTGCTACGCTGATGGGCGGGATGTAAATTGCCAACAGCCACTCTGGAGAAGTGTACGGTGTGTTCTGAAACATCTAAAAAACACAGCTTGGAGAGCATAGGGCACTTCCACTCATGGGCGTATAAATTGGGAAAACTAAAAATCAGCAAGACACAGGCACCCCAAAGTTTAGGGCTGCTCTGTTGACAAGAACCCCCACTTCATTACACCTTAAATATCCTAGGAAAGAGAAAAATGGATAAAGAAGTTGGGGTCCTCATGTACAATGGAATATCACTCAGCCATGAAATCAACGTCATAAGGCTAGTAGCAGCACGATGAGTGGATTTAGGTACGACGATTCTAAGTGAAATAAGTCACACAGAAAAAGACACTTATCATAAGATATTACTTATAGAGGGAGTGTAAAAACCGCTACACTTGAACTGAATTGCAAAACAGAACAGAGTCACACGTTCAGAAAACACACTATGGCTGCTGAACGGGCAAGGTGAGGTGGGGTGATGCATAAAACAAGGGTTTCAAATTAGCTCAGATACCGTTCCATAAACCCAATATGTAAGAGACAAGACCTATTCCTTTTTCAGTGAACTGGACTCAACACCCCCTATTCACCGCACAAGAATATATCTGACTAGTAAGAATCTTCAAACCTATGTATTGATATCTCTCTGTAAGTGAGTCAAGGGGGTGTAAAGCGGCATAAACACAGCCGTGAAAAGCAGCTAAACCCCATTATAAAAATAAATTACTTTTAAAAACCAGTGAAACAAAGACAGTGAAAGAGAGAGAAATTCTTACAAAATTCGTTCAGGGGCTGTGATGCAACCTGGATTGACAATATCTAGACCCACAGCTGATTGAGACATAAGGGTGGACACTCTTGGGGCTGAGAGGTTCGCTGAGGTTGGGTGAGAAAACGCAAACCCTTTCAAGTAATACTGCAGGGTACCCATCCCATGGGTCCCAAATCTCCAGGTTCATGGGCATCTTCCTACATCGAAAACAGGCATGAGAAACCCAGAAGATGGTACACCGTGTGATCGGGAAAGGTTTCTAAAACGCACCTCATTTCTCATCTCCTTTGCTCGGGTTCGCCATTCCAGCCGATTTACTAGCCATCTCCCTCCTTGGAGAATCAGCACCTTTAACCTCCTGTTCCGTACAGGTTGCAATTTGTCCTGAGGATGAACGGGAAGAGGGGGAACCAATGAGAGACTAGCTCTAGGTGTTGGGACAGGCACAGGTCACTCTATTTTCCCATCAGGAAGAAGAATTAAGCACAAGCTCAGCCTGCCCCCCAGAACCAGAAGAGGGCCTGAAGCAATCCTGCGCTTTTGCGGCCAGCTCCCAAAAAAGCGAGTTGAAAAATGGAGCTCAGGGGCACTGCAATTCACAAACCTGCAGAGTTTTAAATGATACCTCTCGTCCACAAATATATTAAGGGAAGGCAACGAAGAGGCTTTGAAAGCAAGGCAGAATTGCAGGAAACAGATTTCAGGAGGTAGATTCGAATCGCCTTGAAAGCACCTGAAAAGCGGCAAAACGTGGACAATGATGCCCTTGGCCAAAAAGGGCGTATGCGTTTTTTCCTGAATATATTCAGGAAAAAACGCATACGCACTTTTTGGCCAACCAAGCAACCTGGAAAAGCCAATCAGCGCTCCAAAGAAGTCTGGCTTCCCAGCGGGCAAAAGGGCCATGCGGAAAAAAGTGTCCAAACCAGAAATGCAGGACCGGCCATGGAGAAATGGGAGCCTTGCTACGCTGATGGGCGGGATGTAAATTGCCAACAGCCACTCTGGAGAAGTGTACGGTGTGTTCTGAAACATCTAAAAAACACAGCTTGGAGAGCATAGGGCACTTCCACTCATGGGCGTATAAATTGGGAAAACTAAAAATCAGCAAGACACAGGCACCCCAAAGTTTAGGGCTGCTCTGTTGACAAGAACCCCCACTTCATTACACCTTAAATATCCTAGGAAAGAGAAAAATGGATAAAGAAGTTGGGGTCCTCATGTACAATGGAATATCACTCAGCCATGAAATCAACGTCATAAGGCTAGTAGCAGCACGATGAGTGGATTTAGGTACGACGATTCTAAGTGAAATAAGTCACACAGAAAAAGACACTTATCATAAGATATCACTTATAGAGGGAATGTAAAAACCGCTACACTTGAACTGAATTGCAAAACAGAACAGAGTCACACGTTTAGAAAACACACTATGGCTGCTGAACGGGAAAGGTGAGGTGGGGTGATGCATAAAACAAGGGTTTCAAATTAGATCAGATACCGTTCCATAAACCCAATAAGTAAGAGACAAGACCTATTCCTTTTTCAGTGAACTGGACCCAACACCCCCTATTCACCGCACAAGAATATATCTGACTAGTAAGAATCTTCAAACCTATGTATTGATATCTCTCTGTAAGTGAGTCAAGGGGGTGTAAAGCGGCATAAACACAGCCGTGAAAAGCAGCTAAACCCCATTATAAAAATAAATTACTTTTCAAAACCCGTGAAACAAAGACAGTGAAAGAGAGAGAAATTCTTACAAAATTCGTTCAGGGGCTGTGATGCAACCTGGATTGACCATATCTAGACCCACAGCTGATTGAGACATAAGGGTGGACACTCTTGGGGCTGAGAGGTTCGGTGAGGTTGGGTGAGCCAACGCAAACCCTTTCAAGTAATACTGCATGGTACCCATCCCATGGGTCCCAAATCTCCAGGTTCAAGGGCATCTTCCTACATCGAAAACAGGCATGAGAAACCCAGAAGATGGTACACCGTGTGATCGGGAAAGGTTTCTAAAACGCACCTCATTTCTCATCTCCTTTGCTCGGGTTCGCCATTCCAGCCGATTTACTAGCCATCTCCCTCCTTGAAGAATCAGCACCTTTAACCTCCTGTTCCGTACAGGTTGCAATTTGTCCTGAGGATGAACGGGAAGAGGGGGAACCAATGAGAGACTAGCTCTAGGTGTTGGGACAGGCACAGGTCACTCTATTTTCCCATCAGGAAGAAGAATTAAGCACAAGCTCAGCCTGCCCCCCAGAACCAGAAGAAGGCCTGAAGCAATCCTGCGCCTTTGAGGCCAGCTTCCAAAAAAGCGAGTTGAAAAATGGAGCTCAGGGGCACTGCAATTCACAAACCTGCAGAGTTTCAAATGATACCTCTCGTCCACAAATATATTAAGGGAAGGCAACGAAGAGGCTTTGAAAGCAAGGCAGAATTGCAGGAAACAGATTTCAGGAAATAGATTCGAATCGCCTTGAAAGCACCTGAAAAGCGGCAAAACGTGGACAATGATGCCCTTGGCCAAAAAGGGCGTATGCGTTTTTTCCTGAATATATTCAGGAAAAAAGGCATACGCCCTTTTTGGCCAACCAAGCAACCTGGAAAGGCCAATCAGCGCTCCAAAGAAGTCTGGCTTCCCAGCGGGCAAAAGGGCCATGCGGAAAAAAGTGTCCAAACCAGAAATGCAGGACCGGCCATGGAGAAATGGGAGCCTTGCTACGCTGATGGGCGGGATGTAAATTGCCAACAGCCACTCTGGAGAAGTGTACGGTGTGTTCTGAAACATCTAAAAAACACAGCTTGGAGAGCATAGGGCACTTCCACTCATGGGCGTATAAATTGGGAAAACGAAAAATCAGCAAGACACAGGCACCCCAAAGTTTAGGGCTGCTCTGTTGACAAGAACCCCCACTTCATTACACCTTAAATATCCTAGGAAAGAGAAAAATGGATAAAGAAGTTGTGGTCCGCATGTACAATGGAATATCACTCAGCCATGAAATCAACGTCATAAGGCTAGTAGCAGCACGATGAGTGGATTTAGGTACGACGATTCTAAGTGAAATAAGTCACACAGAAAAAGACACTTATCATAAGATATTACTTATAGAGGGAGTGTAAAAACCGCTACACTTGAACTGAATTGCAAAACAGAACAGAGTCACACGTTCAGAAAACACACTATGGCTGCTGAACGGGCAAGGTGAGGTGGGGTGATGCATAAAACAAGGGTTTCAAATTAGCTCAGATACCGTTCCATAAACCCAATATGTAAGAGACAAGACCTATTCCTTTTTCAGTGAACTGGACTCAACACCCCCTATTCACCGCACAAGAATATATCTGACTAGTAAGAATCTTCAAACCTATGTATTGATATCTCTCTGTAAGTGAGTCAAGGGGGTGTAAAGCGGCATAAACACAGCCGTGAAAAGCAGCTAAACCCCATTATAAAAATAAATTACTTTTAAAAACCAGTGAAACAAAGACAGTGAAAGAGAGAGAAATTCTTACAAAATTCGTTCAGGGGCTGTGATGAAACCTGGATTGACAATATCTAGACCCACAGCTGATTGAGACATAAGGGTGGACACTCTTGGGGCTGAGAGGTTCGGTGAGGTTGGGTGAGAAAACGCAAACCCTTTCAAGTAATACTGCAGGGTACCCATCCCATGGGTCCCAAATCTCCAGGTTCAAGGGCATCTTCCTACATCGAAAACAGGCATGAGAAACCCAGAAGATGGTACACCGTGTGATCGGGAAAGGTTTCTAAAACGCACCTCATTTCTCATCTCCTTTGCTCGGGTTCGCCATTCCAGCCGATTTACTAGCCATCTCCCTCCTTGGAGAATCAGCACCTTTAACCTCCTGTTCCGTACAGGTTGCAATTTGTCCTGAGGATGAACGGGAAGAGGGGGAACCAATGAGAGACTAGCTCTAGGTGTTGGGACAGGCACAGGTCACTCTATTTTCCCATCAGGAAAAAGAATTAACCACGAGCTCAGCCTGCCCCCCAGAACCAGAAGAGGGCCTGAAGCAATCCTGCGCTTTTGGGGCCAGCTCCCAAAAAAGCGAGTTGAAAAATGGAGCTCAGGGGCACTGCAATTCACAAACCTGCAGAGTTTTAAATGATACCTCTCGTCCACAAATATATTAAGGGAAGGCAACGAAGAGCCTTTGAAAGCAAGGCAGAATTGCAGGAAACTGATTTCAGGAGGTAGATTCGAATCGCCTTGAAAGCACATGAAAAGCGGCAAAACGTGGACAATGATGCCCTTGGCCAAAAAGGGCGTATGCGTTTTTTCCTGAATATATACAGGAAAAAACGCATACGCCCTTTTTGGCCAACCAAGCAACCTGGAAAGGCAAATCAGTGCTACAAAGAAGTTTCGCTTCTCAGGGGGAAAAAGGGCCATGCGGAAAAAAGTGTCCAAACCAGAAATGCAGGACCGGCCATGGAGAAATGGGAGCCTTGCTACGCTGATGGGTGTGATGTAAATTGCCAACAACCACTCTGGAGAAGTGTACGGTGTGTTCTGAAACATATAAAAAACACAGCTTGGAGAGCATAGGGCACTTCCACTCATGGGCGTATAAATTGGGAAAACTAAAAATCAGCAAGACACAGGCACCCCAAAGTTTAGGGCTGCTCTGTTGACAAGAACCCCCACTTCATTACACCTTAAATATCCTAGGAAAGAGAAAAGTGGATAAAGAAGTTGGGGTCCTCATGTACAATGGAATATCACTCAGCCATGAAATCAAAGTCATAAGGCTAGTAGCAGCACGATGAGTGGATTTAGGTACGACGATTCTAAGTGAAATAAGTCACACAGAAAAAGACACTTATCATAAGATATCACTTATAGAGGGAATGTAAAAACCGCTACACTTGAACTGAATTGCAAAACAGAACAGAGTCACACGTTTAGAAAACACACTATGGCTGCTGAACGGGAAAGGTGAGGTGGGGTGATGCATAAAACAAGGGTTTCAAATTAGATCAGATACCGTTCCATAAACCCAATAAGTAAGAGACAAGACCTATTCCTCTTTCAGTGAACTGGACCCAACACCCCCTATTCACCGCACAAGAATATATCTGACTAGTAAGAATCTTCAAACCTATGTATTGATATCTCTCTGTAAGTGAGTCAAGGGGGTGTAAAGCGGCATAAACACAGCCGTGAAAAGCAGCTAAACCCCATTATAAAAATAAATTACTTTTCAAAACCCGTGAAACAAAGACAGTGAAAGAGAGAGAAATTCTTACAAAATTCGTTCAGGGGCTGTGATGCAACCTGGATTGACCATATCTAGACCCACAGCTGATTGAGACATAAGGGTGGACACTCTTGGGGCTGAGAGGTTCGGTGAGGTTGGGTGAGCCAACGCAAACCCTTTCAAGTAATACTACATGGTACCCATCCCATGGGTCCCAAATCTCCAGGTTCAAGGGCATCTTCCTACATCGAAAACAGGCATGAGAAACCCAGAAGATGGTACACCGTGTGATCGGGAAAGGTTTCTAAAACGCACCTCATTTCTCATCTCCTTTGCTCGGGTTCGCCATTCCAGCCGATTTACTAGCCATCTCCCTCCTTGGAGAATCAGCACCTTTAACCTCCTGTTCCGTACAGGTTGCAATTTGTCCTGAGGATGAACGGGAAGAGGGGGAACCAATGAGAGACTAGCTCTAGGTGTTGGGACAGGCACAGGTCACTCTATTTTCCCATCAGGAAGAAGAATTAAGCACAAGCTCAGCCTGCCCCCCAGAACCAGAAGAAGGCCTGAAGCAATCCTGCATCTTTGAGGCCAGCTTCCAAAAAAGCGAGTTGAAAAATGGAGCTCAGGGGCACTGCAATTCACAAACCTGCAGAGTTTCAAATGATACCTCTCGTCCACAAATATATTAAGGGAAGGCAACGAAGAGGCTTTGAAAGCAAGGCAGAATTGCAGGAAACAGATTTCAGGAGGTAGATTCGAATCGCCTTGAAAGCACCTGAAAAGCGGCAAAACGTGGACAATGATGCCCTTGGCCAAAAAGGGCCTATGCGTTTTTTCCTGAATATATTCAGGAAAAAACGCATACGCCCTTTTTGGCCAACCAAGCAACCTGGAAAGGCCAATCAGCGCTCCAAAGAAGTCTGGCTTCCCAGCGGGCAAAAGGGCCATGCGGAAAAAAGTGTCCAAACCAGAAATGCAGGACCGGCCATGGAGAAATGGGAGCCTTGCTACGCTGATGGGCGGGATGTAAATTGCCAACAGCCACTCTGGAGAAGTGTACGGTGTGTTCTGAAACATCTAAAAAACACAGCTTGGAGAGCATAGGGCACTTCCACTCATGGGCGTATAAATTGGGAAAACTAAAAATCAGCAAGACACAGGCACCCCAAAGTTTAGGGCTGCTCTGTTGACAAGAACCCCCACTTCATTACACCTTAAATATCCTAGGAAAGAGAAAAATGGATAAAGAAGTTGGGGTCCTCATGTACAATGGAATATCACTCAGCCATGAAATCAACGTCATAAGGCTAGTAGAAGCACGATGAGTGGATTTAGGTACGACGATTCTAAGTGAAATAAGTCACACAGAAAAAGACACTTATCATAAGATATCACTTATAGAGGGAATGTAAAAACCGCTACACTTGAACTGAATTGCAAAACAGAACAGAGTCACACGTTTAGAAAACACACTATGGCTGCTGAACGGGAAAGGTGAGGTGGGGTGATGCATAAAACAAGGGTTTCAAATTAGATCAGATACCGTTCCATAAACCCAATAAGTAAGAGACAAGACCTATTCCTCTTTCAGTGAACTGGACCCAACACCCCCTATTCACCGCACAAGAATATATCTGACTAGTAAGAATCTTCAAACCTATGTATTGATATCTCTCTGTAAGTGAGTCAAGGGGGTGTAAAGCGGCATAAACACAGCCGTGAAAAGCAGCTAAACCCCATTATAAAAATAAATTACTTTTCAAAACCCGTGAAACAAAGACAGTGAAAGAGAGAGAAATTCTTACAAAATTCGTTCAGGGGCTGTGATGCAACCTGGATTGACCATATCTAGACCCACAGCTGATTGAGACATAAGGGTGGACACTCTTGGGGCTGAGAGGTTCGGTGAGGTTGGGTGAGCCAACGCAGACCCTTTCAAGTAATACTGCATGGTACCCATCCCATGGGTCCCAAATCTCCAGGTTCAAGGGCATCTTCCTACATCGAAAACAGGCATGAGAAACCCAGAAGATGGTACACCGTGTGATCGGGAAAGGTTTCTAAAACGCACCTCATTTCTCATCTCCTTTGCTCGGGTTCGCCATTCCAGCCGATTTACTAGCCATCTCCCTCCTTGGAGAATCAGCACCTTTAACCTCCTGTTCCGTACAGGTTGCAATTTGTCCTGAGGATGAACGGGAAGAGGGGGAACCAATGAGAGACTAGCTCTAGGTGTTGGGACAGGCACAGGTCACTCTATTTTCCCATCAGGAAGAAGAATTAAGCACAAGCTCAGCCTGCCCCCCAGAACCAGAAGAGGGCCTGAAGCAATCCTGCGCCTTTGCGGCCAGCTCCCAAAAAAGCGAGTTGAAAAATGGAGCTCAGGGGCACTGCAATTCACAAACCTGCAGAGTTTTAAATGATACCTCTCGTCCACAAATATATTAAGGGAAGGCAACGAAGAGGCTTTGAAAGCAAGGCAGAATTGCAGGAAACAGATTTCAGGAGGTAGATTCGAATCGCCTTGAAAGCACCTGAGAAGCGGCAAAACGTGGAAAATGATGCCCTTGGCCAAAAAGGGCGTATGCGTTTTTTCCTGAATATATTCAGGAAAAAACGCATACGCCCTTTTTGGCCAACCAAGCAACCTGGAAAGCCCAATCAGCGCTCCAAAGAAGTCTGGCTTCCCAGCGGGCAAAAGGGCCATGCGGAAAAAAGTGTCCAAACCAGAAATGCAGGACCGGCCATGGAGAAATGGGAGCCTTGCTACGCTGATGGGCGGGATGTAAATTGCCAACAGCCACTCTGGAGAAGTGTACGGTGTGTTCTGAAACATCTAAAAAACACAGCTTGGAGAGCATAGGGCACTTCCACTCATGGGCGTATAAATTGGGAAAACTAAAAATCAGCAAGACACAGGCACCCCAAAGTTTAGGGCTGCTCTGTTGACAAGAACCCCCACTTCATTACACCTTAAATATCCTAGGAAAGAGAAAAATGGATAAAGAAGTTGGGGTCCTCATGTACAATGGAATATCACTCAGCCATGAAATCAACGTCATAAGGCTAGTAGCAGCACGATGAGTGGATTTAGGTACGACGATTCTAAGTGAAATAAGTCACACAGAAAAAGACACTTATCATAAGATATCACTTATAGAGGGAATGTAAAAACCGCTACACTTGAACTGAATTGCAAAACAGAACAGAGTCACACGTTTAGAAAACACACTATGGCTGCTGAACGGGAAAGGTGAGGTGGGGTGATGCATAAAACAAGGGTTTCAAATTAGATCAGATACCGTTCCATAAACCCAATAAGTAAGAGACAAGACCTATTCCTTTTTCAGTGAACTGGACCCAACTCCCCCTATTCACCGCACAAGAATATATCTGACTAGTAAGAATCGTCAAACCTATGTATTGATATCTCTCTGTAAGTGAGTCAAGGGGGTGTAAAGCGGCATAAACACAGCCGTGAAAAGCAGCTAAACCCCATTATAAAAATAAATTACTTTTCAAAACCCGTGAAACAAAGACAGTGAAAGAGAGAGAAATTCTTACAAAATTCGTTCAGGGGCTGTGATGCAACCTGGATTGACCATATCTAGACCCACAGCTGATTGAGACATAAGGGTGGACACTCTTGGGGCTGAGAGGTTCGGTGAGGTTGGGTGAGCCAACGCAGACCCTTTCAAGTAATACTGCATGGTACCCATCCCATGGGTCCCAAATCTCCAGGTTCAAGGGCATCTTCCTACATCGAAAACAGGCATGAGAAACCCAGAAGATGGTACACCGTGTGATCGGGAAAGGTTTCTAAAACGCACCTCATTTCTCATCTCCTTTGCTCGGGTTCGCCATTCCAGCCGATTTACTAGCCATCTCCCTCCTTGGAGAATCAGCACCTTTAACCTCCTGTTCCGTACAGGTTGCAATTTGTCCTGAGGATGAACGGGAAGAGGGGGAACCAATGAGAGACTAGCTCTAGGTGTTGGGACAGGCACAGGTCACTCTATTTTCCCATCAGGAAGAAGAATTAAGCACAAGCTCAGCCTGCCCCCCAGAACCAGAAGAGGGCCTGAAGCAATCCTGCGCCTTTGCGGCCAGCTCCCAAAAAAGCGAGTTGAAAAATGGAGCTCAGGGGCACTGCAATTCACAAACCTGCAGAGTTTTAAATGATACCTCTCGTCCACAAATATATTAAGGGAAGGCAACGAAGAGGCTTTGAAAGCAAGGCAGAATTGCAGGAAACAGATTTCAGGAGGTAGATTCGAATCGCCTTGAAAGCACCTGAGAAGCGGCAAAACGTGGAAAATGATGCCCTTGGCCAAAAAGGGCGTATGCGTTTTTTCCTGAATATATTCAGGAAAAAACGCATACGCCCTTTTTGGCCAACCAAGCAACCTGGAAAGCCCAATCAGCGCTCCAAAGAAGTCTGGCTTCCTAGCGGGCAAAAGGGCCATGCGGAAAAAAGTGTCCAAACCAGAAATGCAGGACCGGCCATGGAGAAATGGGAGCCTTGCTACGCTGATGGGCGGGATGTAAATTGCCAACAGCCACTCTGGAGAAGTGTACGGTGTGTTCTGAAACATCTAAAAAACACAGCTTGGAGAGCATAGGGCACTTCCACTCATGGGCGTATAAATTGGGAAAACTAAAAATCAGCAAGACACAGGCACCCCAAAGTTTAGGGCTGCTCTGTTGACAAGAACCCCCACTTCATTACACCTTAAATATCCTAGGAAAGAGAAAAATGGATAAAGAAGTTGGGGTCCTCATGTACAATGGAAGATCACTCAGCCATGAAATCAACGTCATAAGGCTAGTAGCAGCACGATTAGTGGATTTAGGTACGACGATTCTAAGTGAAATAAGTCACACAGAAAAAGACACTTATCATAAGATATCACTTATAGAGGGAATGTAAAAACCGCTACACTTGAACTGAATTGCAAAACAGAACAGAGTCACACGTTTAGAAAACACACTATGGCTGCTGAACGGGAAAGGTGAGGTGGGGTGATGCATAAAACAAGGGTTTCAAATTAGATCAGATACCGTTCCATAAACCCAATAAGTAAGAGACAAGACCTATTCCTCTTTCAGTGAACTGGACCCAACACCCCCTATTCACCGCACAAGAATATATCTGACTAGTAAGAATCTTCAAACCTATGTATTGATATCTCTCTGTAAGTGAGTCAAGGGGGTGTAAAGCGGCATAAACACAGCCGTGAAAAGCAGCTAAACCCCATTATAAAAATAAATTACTTTTCAAAACCCGTGAAACAAAGACAGTGAAAGAGAGAGAAATTCTTACAAAATTCGTTCAGGGGCTGTGATGCAACCTGGATTGACCATATCTAGACCCACAGCTGATTGAGACATAAGGGTGGACACTCTTGGGGCTGAGAGGTTCGGTGAGGTTGGGTGAGCCAACGCAAACCCTTTCAAGTAATACTACATGGTACCCATCCCATGGGTCCCAAATCTCCAGGTTCAAGGGCATCTTCCTACATCGAAAACAGGCATGAGAAACCCAGAAGATGGTACACCGTGTGATCGGGAAAGGTTTCTAAAACGCACCTCATTTCTCATCTCCTTTGCTCGGGTTCGCCATTCCAGCCGATTTACTAGCCATCTCCCTCCTTGGAGAATCAGCACCTTTAACCTCCTGTTCCGTACAGGTTGCAATTTGTCCTGAGGATGAACGGGAAGAGGGGGAACCAATGAGAGACTAGCTCTAGGTGTTGGGACAGGCACAGGTCACTCTATTTTCCCATCAGGAAGAAGAATTAAGCACAAGCTCAGCCTGCCCCCCAGAACCAGAAGAAGGCCTGAAGCAATCCTGCATCTTTGAGGCCAGCTTCCAAAAAAGCGAGTTGAAAAATGGAGCTCAGGGGCACTGCAATTCACAAACCTGCAGAGTTTCAAATGATACCTCTCGTCCACAAATATATTAAGGGAAGGCAACGAAGAGGCTTTGAAAGCAAGGCAGAATTGCAGGAAACAGATTTCAGGAGGTAGATTCGAATCGCCTTGAAAGCACCTGAAAAGCGGCAAAACGTGGACAATGATGCCCTTGGCCAAAAAGGGCCTATGCGTTTTTTCCTGAATATATTCAGGAAAAAACGCATACGCCCTTTTTGGCCAACCAAGCAACCTGGAAAGGCCAATCAGCGCTCCAAAGAAGTCTGGCTTCCCAGCGGGCAAAAGGGCCATGCGGAAAAAAGTGTCCAAACCAGAAATGCAGGACCGGCCATGGAGAAATGGGAGCCTTGCTACGCTGATGGGCGGGATGTAAATTGCCAACAGCCACTCTGGAGAAGTGTACGGTGTGTTCTGAAACATCTAAAAAACACAGCTTGGAGAGCATAGGGCACTTCCACTCATGGGCGTATAAATTGGGAAAACTAAAAATCAGCAAGACACAGGCACCCCAAAGTTTAGGGCTGCTCTGTTGACAAGAACCCCCACTTCATTACACCTTAAATATCCTAGGAAAGAGAAAAATGGATAAAGAAGTTGGGGTCCTCATGTACAATGGAATATCACTCAGCCATGAAATCAACGTCATAAGGCTAGTAGCAGCACGATGAGTGGATTTAGGTACGACGATTCTAAGTGAAATAAGTCACACAGAAAAAGACACTTATCATAAGATATCACTTATAGAGGGAATGTAAAAACCGCTACACTTGAACTGAATTGCAAAACAGAACAGAGTCACACGTTTAGAAAACACACTATGGCTGCTGAACGGGAAAGGTGAGGTGGGGTGATGCATAAAACAAGGGTTTCAAATTAGCTCAGATACCGTTCCATAAACCCAATAAGTAAGAGACAAGACCTATTCCTTTTTCAGTGAACTGGACCCAACTCCCCCTATTCACCGCACAAGAATATATCTGACTAGTAAGAATCGTCAAACCTATGTATTGATATCTCTCTGTAAGTGAGTCAAGGGGGTGTAAAGCGGCATAAACACAGCCGTGAAAAGCAGCTAAACCCCATTATAAAAATAAATTACTTTTCAAAACCCGTGAAACAAAGACAGTGAAAGAGAGAGAAATTCTTACAAAATTCGTTCAGGGGCTGTGATGCAACCTGGATTGACCATATCTAGACCCACAGCTGATTGAGACATAAGGGTGGACACTCTTGGGGCTGAGAGGTTCGGTGAGGTTGGGTGAGCCAACGCAGACCCTTTCAAGTAATACTGCATGGTACCCATCCCATGGGTCCCAAATCTCCAGGTTCAAGGGCATCTTCCTACATCGAAAACAGGCATGAGAAACCCAGAAGATGGTACACCGTGTGATCGGGAAAGGTTTCTAAAACGCACCTCATTTCTCATCTCCTTTGCTCGGGTTCGCCATTCCAGCCGATTTACTAGCCATCTCCCTCCTTGGAGAATCAGCACCTTTAACCTCCTGTTCCGTACAGGTTGCAATTTGTCCTGAGGATGAACGGGAAGAGGGGGAACCAATGAGAGACTAGCTCTAGGTGTTGGGACAGGCACAGGTCACTCTATTTTCCCATCAGGAAGAAGAATTAAGCACAAGCTCAGCCTGCCCCCCAGAACCAGAAGAGGGCCTGAAGCAATCCTGCGCCTTTGCGGCCAGCTCCCAAAAAAGCGAGTTGAAAAATGGAGCTCAGGGGCACTGCAATTCACAAACCTGCAGAGTTTTAAATGATACCTCTCGTCCACAAATATATTAAGGGAAGGCAACGAAGAGGCTTTGAAAGCAAGGCAGAATTGCAGGAAACAGATTTCAGGAGGTAGATTCGAATCGCCTTGAAAGCACCTGAGAAGCGGCAAAACGTGGAAAATGATGCCCTTGGCCAAAAAGGGCGTATGCGTTTTTTCCTGAATATATTCAGGAAAAAACGCATACGCCCTTTTTGGCCAACCAAGCAACCTGGAAAGCCCAATCAGCGCTCCAAAGAAGTCTGGCTTCCCAGCGGGCAAAAGGGCCATGCGGAAAAAAGTGTCCAAACCAGAAATGCAGGACCGGCCATGGAGAAATGGGAGCCTTGCTACGCTGATCGGCGGGATGTAAATTGCCAACAGCCACTCTGGAGAAGTGTACGGTGTGTTCTGAAACATCTAAAAAACACAGCTTGGAGAGCATAGGGCACTTCCACTCATGGGCGTATAAATTGGGAAAACTAAAAATCAGCAAGACACAAGCACCCCAAAGTTTAGGGCTGCTCTGTTGACAAGAACCCCCACTTCATTACACCTTAAATATCCTAGGAAAGAGAAAAATGGATAAAGAAGTTGGGGTCCTCATGTACAATGGAATATCACTCAGCCATGAAATCAACGTCATAAGGCTAGTAGCAGCACGATGAGTGGATTTAGGTACGACGATTCTAAGTGAAATAAGTCACACAGAAAAAGACACTTATCATAAGATATTACTTATAGAGGGAGTGTAAAAACCGCTACACTTGAACTGAATTGCAAAACAGAACAGAGTCACACGTTCAGAAAACACACTATGGCTGCTGAACGGGCAAGGTGAGGTGGGGTGATGCATAAAACAAGGGTTTCAAATTAGCTCAGATACCGTTCCATAAACCCAATATGTAAGAGACAAGACCTATTCCTTTTTCAGTGAACTGGACTCAACACCCCCTATTCACCGCACAAGAATATATCTGACTAGTAAGAATCTTCAAACCTATGTATTGATATCTCTCTGTAAGTGAGTCAAGGGGGTGTAAAGCGGCATAAACACAGCCGTGAAAAGCAGCTAAACCCCATTATAAAAATAAATTACTTTTAAAAACCAGTGAAACAAAGACAGTGAAAGAGAGAGAAATTCTTACAAAATTCGTTCAGGGGCTGTGATGCAACCTGGATTGACAATATCTAGACCCACAGCTGATTGAGAAATAAGGGTGGACACTCTTGGGGCTGAGAGGTTCGGTGAGGTTGGGTGAGAAAACGCAAACCCTTTCAAGTAATACTGCAGGGTACCCATCCCATGGGTCCCAAATCTCCAGGTTCAAGGGCATCTTCCTACATCGAAAACAGGCATGAGAAACCCAGAAGATGGTACACCGTGTGATCGGGAAAGGTTTCTAAAACGCACCTCATTTCTCATCTCCTTTGCTCGGGTTCGCCATTCCAGCCGATTTACTAGCCATCTCCCTCCTTGGAGAATCAGCACCTTTAACCTCCTGTTCCGTACAGGTTGCAATTTGTCCTGAGGATGAACGGGAAGAGGGGGAACCAATGAGAGACTAGCTCTAGGTGTTGGGACAGGCACAGGTCACTCTATTTTCCCATCAGGAAGAAGAATTAAGCACAAGCTCAGCCTGCCCCCCAGAACCAGAAGAGGGCCTGAAGCAATCCTGCGCTTTTGCGGCCAGCTCCCAAAAAAGCGAGTTGAAAAATGGAGCTCAGGGGCACTGCAATTCACAAACCTGCAGAGTTTTAAATGATACCTCTCGTCCACAAATATATTAAGGGAAGGCAACGAAGAGGCTTTGAAAGCAAGGCAGAATTGCAGGAAACAGATTTCAGGAGGTAGATTCGAATCGCCTTGAAAGCACCTGAAAAGCGGCAAAACGTGGACAATGATGCCCTTGGCCAAAAAGGGCGTATGCGTTTTTTCCTGAATATATTCAGGAAAAAACGCATACGCCCTTTTTGGCCAACCAAGCAACCTGGAAAGGCCAATCAGCGCTCCAAAGAAGTCTGGCTTCCCAGCGGGCAAAAGGGCCATGCGGAAAAAAGTGTCCAAACCAGAAATGCAGGACCGGCCATGGAGAAATGGGAGCCTTGCTACGCTGATGGGCGGGATGTAAATTGCCAACAGCCACTCTGGAGAAGTGTACGGTGTGTTCTGAAACATCTAAAAAACACAGCTTGGAGAGCATAGGGCACATCCACTCATGGGCGTATAAATTGGGAAAACTAAAAATCAGCAAGACACAGGCACCCCAAAGTTTAGGGCTGCTCTGTTGACAAGAACCCCCACTTCATTACACCTTAAATATCCTAGGAAAGAGAAAAATGGATAAAGAAGTTGGGGTCCTCATGTACAATGGAATATCACTCAGCCATGAAATCAACGTCATAAGGCTAGTAGCAGCACGATGAGTGGATTTAGGTACGACGATTCTAAGTGAAATAAGTCACACAGAAAAAGACACTTATCATAAGATATTACTTATAGAGGGAGTGTAAAAACCGCTACACTTGAACTGAATTGCAAAACAGAACAGAGTCACACGTTCAGAAAACACACTATGGCTGCTGAACGGGCAAGGTGAGGTGGGGTGATGCATAAAACAAGGGTTTCAAATTAGCTCAGATACCGTTCCATAAACCCAATATGTAAGAGACAAGACCTATTCCTTTTTCAGTGAACTGGACTCAACACCCCCTATTCACCGCACAAGAATATATCTGACTAGTAAGAATCTTCAAACCTATGTATTGATATCTCTCTGTAAGTGAGTCAAGGGGGTGTAAAGCGGCATAAACACAGCCGTGAAAAGCAGCTAAACCCCATTATAAAAATAAATTACTTTTAAAAACCAGTGAAACAAAGACAGTGAAAGAGAGAGAAATTCTTACAAAATTCGTTCAGGGGCTGTGATGCAACCTGGATTGACAATATCTAGACCCACAGCTGATTGAGACATAAGGGTGGACACTCTTGGGGCTGAGAGGTTCGGTGAGGTTGGGTGAGAAAACGCAAACCCTTTCAAGTAATACTGCAGGGTACCCATCCCATGGGTCCCAAATCTCCAGGTTCAAGGGCATCTTCCTACATCGAAAACAGGCATGAGAAACCCAGAAGATGGTACACCGTGTGATCGGGAAAGGTTTCTAAAACGCACCTCATTTCTCATCTCCTTTGCTCGGGTTCGCCATTCCAGCCGATTTACTAGCCATCTCCCTCCTTGGAGAATCAGCACCTTTAACCTCCTGTTCCGTACAGGTTGCAATTTGTCCTGAGGATGAACGGGAAGAGGGGGAACCAATGAGAGACTAGCTCTAGGTGTTGGGACAGGCACAGGTCACTCTATTTTCCCATCAGGAAGAAGAATTAAGCACAAGCTCAGCCTGCCCCCCAGAACCAGAAGAGGGCCTGAAGCAATCCTGCGCCTTTGCAGCCAGCTCCCAAAAAAGCGAGTTGAAAAATGGAGCTCAGGGGCACTGCAATTCACAAACCTGCAGAGTTTTAAATGATACCTCTCGTCCACAAATATATTAAGGGAAGGCAACGAAGAGGCTTTGAAAGCAAGGCAGAATTGCAGGAAACAGATTTCAGGAGGTAGATTCGAATCGCCTTGAAAGCACCTGAGAAGCGGCAAAACGTGGAAAATGATGCCCTTGGCCAAAAAGGGCGTATGCGTTTTTTCCTGAATATATTCAGGAAAAAACGCATACGCCCTTTTTGGCCAACCAAGCAACCTGGAAAGGCCAATCAGCGCTCCAAAGAAGTCTGGCTTCCCAGCGGGCAAAAGGGCCATGCGGAAAAAAGTGTCCAAACCAGAAATGCAGGACCGGCCATGGAGAAATGGGAGCCTTGCTACGCTGATGGGCGGGATGTAAATTGCCAACAGCCACTCTGGAGAAGTGTACGGTGTGTTCTGAAACATCTAAAAAACACAGCTTGGAGAGCATAGGGCACTTCCACTCATGGGCGTATAAATTGGGAAAACTAAAAATCAGCAAGACACAAGCACCCCAAAGTTCAGGGCTGCTCTGTTGACAAGAACCCCCACTTCATTACACCTTAAATATCCTAGGAAAGAGAAAAATGGATAAAGAAGTTGGGGTCCTCATGTACAATGGAATATCACTCAGCCATGAAATCAACGTCATAAGGCTAGTAGCAGCACGATGAGTGGATTTAGGTACGACGATTCTAAGTGAAATAAGTCACACAGAAAAAGACACTTATCATAAGATATTACTTATAGAGGGAGTGTAAAAACCGCTACACTTGAACTGAATTGCAAAACAGAACAGAGTCACACGTTCAGAAAACACACTATGGCTGCTGAACGGGCAAGGTGAGGTGGGGTGATGCATAAAACAAGGGTTTCAAATTAGCTCAGATACCGTTCCATAAACCCAATATGTAAGAGACAAGACCTATTCCTTTTTCAGTGAACTGGACTCAACACCCCCTATTCACCGCACAAGAATATATCTGACTAGTAAGAATCTTCAAACCTATGTATTGATATCTCTCTGTAAGTGAGTCAAGGGGGTGTAAAGCGGCATAAACACAGCCGTGAAAAGCAGCTAAACCCCATTATAAAAATAAATTACTTTTAAAAACCAGTGAAACAAAGACAGTGAAAGAGAGAGAAATTCTTACAAAATTCGTTCAGGGGCTGTGATGCAACCTGGATTGACAATATCTAGACCCACAGCTGATTGAGACATAAGGGTGGACACTCTTGGGGCTGAGAGGTTCGGTGAGGTTGGGTGAGAAAACGCAAACCCTTTCAAGTAATACTGCAGGGTACCCATCCCATGGGTCCCAAATCTCCAGGTTCAAGGGCATCTTCCTACATCGAAAACAGGCATGAGAAACCCAGAAGATGGTACACCGTGTGATCGGGAAAGGTTTCTAAAACGCACCTCATTTCTCATCTCCTTTGCTCGGGTTCGCCATTCCAGCCGATTTACTAGCCATCTCCCTCCTTGGAGAATCAGCACCTTTAACCTCCTGTTCCGTACAGGTTGCAATTTGTCCTGAGGATGAACGGGAAGAGGGGGAACCAATGAGAGACTAGCTCTAGGTGTTGGGACAGGCACAGGTCACTCTATTTTCCCATCAGGAAGAAGAATTAAGCACAAGCTCAGCCTGCCCCCCAGAACCAGAAGAGGGCCTGAAGCAATCCTGCGCTTTTGCGGCCAGCTCCCAAAAAAGCGAGTTGAAAAATGGAGCTCAGGGGCACTGCAATTCACAAACCTGCAGAGTTTTAAATGATACCTCTCGTCCACAAATATATTAAGGGAAGGCAACGAAGAGGCTTTGAAAGCAAGGCAGAATTGCAGGAAACAGATTTCAGGAGGTAGATTCGAATCGCCTTGAAAGCACCTGAAAAGCGGCAAAACGTGGACAATGATGCCCTTGGCCAAAAAGGGCGTATGCGTTTTTTCCTGAATATATTCAGGAAAAAACGCATACGCCATTTTTGGCCAACCAAGCAACCTGGAAAGGCCAATCAGCGCTCCAAAGAAGTCTGGCTTCCCAGCGGGCAAAAGGGCCATGCGGAAAAAAGTGTCCAAACCAGAAATGCAGGACCGGCCATGGAGAAATGGGAGCCTTGCTACGCTGATGGGCGGGATGTAAATTGCCAACAGCCACTCTGGAGAAGTGTACGGTGTGTTCTGAAACATCTAAAAAACACAGCTTGGAGAGCATAGGGCACTTCCACTCATGGGCGTATAAATTGGGAAAACTAAAAATCAGCAAGACACAGGCACCCCAAAGTTTAGGGCTGCTCTGTTGACAAGAACCCCCACTTCATTACACCTTAAATATCCTAGGAAAGAGAAAAATGGATAAAGAAGTTGGGGTCCTCATGTACAATGGAATATCACTCAGCCATGAAATCAACGTCATAAGGCTAGTAGCAGCACGATGAGTGGATTTAGGTACGACGATTCTAAGTGAAATAAGTCACACAGAAAAAGACACTTATCATAAGATATCACTTATAGAGGGAATGTAAAAACCGCTACACTTGAACTGAATTGCAAAACAGAACAGAGTCACACGTTTAGAAAACACACTATGGCTGCTGAACGGGAAAGGTGAGGTGGGGTGATGCATAAAACAAGGGTTTCAAATTAGATCAGATACCGTTCCATAAACCCAATAAGTAAGAGACAAGACCTATTCCTTTTTCAGTGAACTGGACCCAACTCCCCCTATTCACCGCACAAGAATATATCTGACTAGTAAGAATCGTCAAACCTATGTATTGATATCTCTCTGTAAGTGAGTCAAGGGGGTGTAAAGCGGCATAAACACAGCCGTGAAAAGCAGCTAAACCCCATTATAAAAATAAATTACTTTTCAAAACCCGTGAAACAAAGACAGTGAAAGAGAGAGAAGTTCTTACAAAATTCGTTCAGGGGCTGTGATGCAACCTGGATTGACCATATCTAGACCCACAGCTGATTGAGACATAAGGGTGGACACTCTTGGGGCTGAGAGGTTCGGTGAGGTTGGGTGAGAAAACGCAAACCCTTTCAAGTAATACTGCAGGGTACCCATCCCATGGGTCCCAAATCTCCAGGTTCAAGGGCATCTTCCTACATCGAAAACAGGCATGAGAAACCCAGAAGATGGTACACCGTGTGATCGGGAAAGGTTTCTAAAACGCACCTCATTTCTCATCTCCTTTGCTCGTGTTCGCCATTCCAGCCGATTTACTAGCCATCTCCCTCCTTGGAGAATCAGCACCTTTAACCTCCTGTTCCGTACAGGTTGCAATTTGTCCTGAGGATGAACGGGAAGAGGGGGAACCAATGAGAGACTAGCTCTAGGTGTTGGGACAGGCACAGGTCACTCTATTTTCCCATCAGGAAGAAGAATTAAGCACAAGCTCAGCCTGCCCCCCAGAACCAGAAGAGGGCCTGAAGCAATCCTGCGCTTTTGCGGCCAGCTCCCAAAAAAGCGAGTTGAAAAATGGAGCTCAGGGGCACTGCAATTCACAAACCTGCAGAGTTTTAAATGATACCTCTCGTCCACAAATATATTAAGGGAAGGCAACGAAGAGGCTTTGAAAGCAAGGCAGAATTGCAGGAAACAGATTTCAGGAGGTAGATTCGAATCGCCTTGAAAGCACCTGAAAAGCGGCAAAACGTGGACAATGATGCCCTTGGCCAAAAAGGGCGTATGCGTTTTTTCCTGAATATATTCAGGAAAAAACGCATACGCCCTTTTTGGCCAACCAAGCAACCTGGAAAGGCCAATCAGCGCTCCAAAGAAGTCTGGCTTCCCAGCGGGCAAAAGGGCCATGCGGAAAAAAGTGTCCAAACCAGAAATGCAGGACCGGCCATGGAGAAATGGGAGCCTTGCTACGCTGATGGGCGGGATGTAAATTGCCAACAGCCACTCTGGAGAAGTGTACGGTGTGTTCTGAAACATCTAAAAAACACAGCTTGGAGAGCATAGGGCACTTCCACTCATGGGCGTATAAATTGGGAAAACTAAAAATCAGCAAGACACAGGCACCCCAAAGTTTAGGGCTGCTCTGTTGACAAGAACCCCCACTTCATTACACCTTAAATATCCTAGGAAAGAGAAAAATGGATAAAGAAGTTGGGGTCCTCATGTACAATGGAATATCACTCAGCCATGAAATCAACGTCATAAGGCTAGTAGCAGCACGATGAGTGGATTTAGGTACGACGATTCTAAGTGAAATAAGTCACACAGAAAAAGACACTTATCATAAGATATCACTTATAGAGGGAATGTAAAAACCGCTACACTTGAACTGAATTGCAAAACAGAACAGAGTCACACGTTTAGAAAACACACTATGGCTGCTGAACGGGAAAGGTGAGGTGGGGTGATGCATAAAACAAGGGTTTCAAATTAGATCAGATACCGTTCCATAAACCCAATAAGTAAGAGACAAGACCTATTCCTTTTTCAGTGAACTGGACCCAACTCCCCCTATTCACCGCACAAGAATATATCTGACTAGTAAGAATCGTCAAACCTATGTATTGATATCTCTCTGTAAGTGAGTCAAGGGGGTGTAAAGCGGCATAAACACAGCCGTGAAAAGCAGCTAAACCCCATTATAAAAATAAATTACTTTTCAAAACCCGTGAAACAAAGACACTGAAAGAGAGAGAAATTCTTACAAAATTCGTTCAGGGGCTGTGATGCAACCTGGATTGACCATATCTAGACCCACAGCTGATTGAGACATAAGGGTGGACACTCTTGGGGCTGAGAGGTTCGGTGAGGTTGGGTGAGAAAACGCAAACCCTTTCAAGTAATACTGCAGGGTACCCATCCCATGGGTCCCAAATCTCCAGGTTCAAGGGCATCTACCTACATCGAAAACAGGCATGAGAAACCCAGAAGATGGTACACCGTGTGATCGGGAAAGGTTTCTAAAACGCACCTCATTTCTCATCTCCTTTGCTCGGGTTCGCCATTCCAGCCGATTTACTAGCCATCTCCCTCCTTGGAGAATCAGCACCTTTAACCTCCTGTTCCGTACAGGTTGCAATTTGTCCTGAGGATGAACGGGAAGAGGGGGAACCAATGAGAGACTAGCTCTAGGTTTTGGGACAGGCACAGGTCACTCTATTTTCCCATCAGGAAGAAGAATTAAGCACAAGCTCAGCCTGCCCCCCAGAACCAGAAGAGGGCCTGAAGCAATCCTGCGCTTTTGCGGCCAGCTCCCAAAAAAGCGAGTTGAAAAATGGAGCTCAGGGGCACTGCAATTCACAAACCTGCAGAGTTTTAAATGATACCTCTCGTCCACAAATATATTAAGGGAAGGCAACGAAGAGGCTTTGAAAGCAAGGCAGAATTGCAGGAAACAGATTTCAGGAGGTAGATTCGAATCGCCTTGAAAGCACCTGAAAAGCGGCAAAACGTGGACAATGATGCCCTTGGCCAAAAAGGGCGTATGCGTTTTTTCCTGAATATATTCAGGAAAAAACGCATACGCCCTTTTTGGCCAACCAAGCAACCTGGAAAGGCCAATCAGCGCTCCAAAGAAGTCTGGCTTCCCAGCGGGCAAAAGGGCCATGCGGAAAATAGTGTCCAAACCAGAAATGCAGGACCGGCCATGGAGAAATGGGAGCCTTGCTACGCTGATGGGCGGGATGTAAATTGCCAACAGCCACTCTGGAGAAGTGTACGGTGTGTTCTGAAACATCTAAAAAACACAGCTTGGAGAGCATAGGGCACTTCCACTCATGGGCGTATAAATTGGGAAAACTAAAAATCAGCAAGACACAGGCACCCCAAAGTTTAGGGCTGCTCTGTTGACAAGAACCCCCACTTCATTACACCTTAAATATCCTAGGAAAGAGAAAAATGGATAAAGAAGTTGGGGTCCTCATGTACAATGGAATATCACTCAGCCATGAAATCAACGTCATAAGGCTAGTAGCAGCACGATGAGTGGATTTAGGTACGACGATTCTAAGTGAAATAAGTCACACAGAAAAAGACACTTATCATAAGATATCACTTATAGAGGGAATGTAAAAACCGCTACACTTGAACTGAATTGCAAAACAGAACAGAGTCACACGTGTAGAAAACACACTATGGCTGCTGAACGGGAAAGGTGAGGTGGGGTGATGCATAAAACAAGGGTTTCAAATTAGATCAGATACCGTTCCATAAACCCAATAAGTAAGAGACAAGACCTATTCCTTTTTCAGTGAACTGGACCCAACTCCCCCTATTCACCGCACAAGAATATATCTGACTAGTAAGAATCGTCAAACCTATGTATTGATATCTCTCTGTAAGTGAGTCAAGGGGGTGTAAAGCGGCATAAACACAGCCGTGAAAAGCAGCTAAACCCCATTATAAAAATAAATTACTTTTCAAAACCCGTGAAACAAAGACAGTGAAAGAGAGAGAAGTTCTTACAAAATTCGTTCAGGGGCTGTGATGCAACCTGGATTGACCATATCTAGACCCACAGCTGATTGAGACATAAGGGTGGACACTCTTGGGGCTGAGAGGTTCGGTGAGGTTGGGTGAGAAAACGCAAACCCTTTCAAGTAATACTGCAGGGTACCCATCCCATGGGTCCCAAATCTCCAGGTTCAAGGGCATCTTCCTACATCGAAAACAGGCATGAGAAACCCAGAAGATGGTACACCGTGTGATCGGGAAAGGTTTCTAAAACGCACCTCATTTCTCATCTCCTTTGCTCGTGTTCGCCATTCCAGCCGATTTACTAGCCATCTCCCTCCTTGGAGAATCAGCACCTTTAACCTCCTGTTCCGTACAGGTTGCAATTTGTCCTGAGGATGAACGGGAAGAGGGGGAACCAATGAGAGACTAGCTCTAGGTGTTGGGACAGGCACAGGTCACTCTATTTTCCCATCAGGAAGAAGAATTAAGCACAAGCTCAGCCTGCCCCCCAGAACCAGAAGAGGGCCTGAAGCAATCCTGCGCTTTTGCGGCCAGCTCCCAAAAAAGCGAGTTGAAAAATGGAGCTCAGGGGCACTGCAATTCACAAACCTGCAGAGTTTTAAATGATACCTCTCGTCCACAAATATATTAAGGGAAGGCAACGAAGAGGCTTTGAAAGCAAGGCAGAATTGCAGGAAACAGATTTCAGGAGGTAGATTCGAATCGCCTTGAAAGCACCTGAAAAGCGGCAAAACGTGGACAATGATGCCCTTGGCCAAAAAGGGCGTATGCGTTTTTTCCTGAATATATTCAGGAAAAAACGCATACGCCCTTTTTGGCCAACCAAGCAACCTGGAAAGGCCAATCAGCGCTCCAAAGAAGTCTGGCTTCCCAGCGGGCAAAAGGGCCATGCGGAAAAAAGTGTCCAAACCAGAAATGCAGGACCGGCCATGGAGAAATGGGAGCCTTGCTACGCTGATGGGCGGGATGTAAATTGCCAACAGCCACTCTGGAGAAGTGTACGGTGTGTTCTGAAACATCTAAAAAACACAGCTTGGAGAGCATAGGGCACTTCCACTCATGGGCGTATAAATTGGGAAAACTAAAAATCAGCAAGACACAGGCACCCCAAAGTTTAGGGCTGCTCTGTTGACAAGAACCCCCACTTCATTACACCTTAAATATCCTAGGAAAGAGAAAAATGGATAAAGAAGTTGGGGTCCTCATGTACAATGGAATATCACTCAGCCATGAAATCAACGTCATAAGGCTAGTAGCAGCACGATGAGTGGATTTAGGTACGACGATTCTAAGTGAAATAAGTCACACAGAAAAAGACACTTATCATAAGAAATCACTTATAGAGGGAATGTAAAAACCGCTACACTTGAACTGAATTGCAAAACAGAACAGAGTCACACGTTTAGAAAACACACTATGGCTGCTGAACGGGAAAGGTGAGGTGGGGTGATGCATAAAACAAGGGTTTCAAATTAGATCAGATACCGTTCCATAAACCCAATAAGTAAGAGACAAGACCTATTCCTTTTTCAGTGAACTGGACCCAACTCCCCCTATTCACCGCACAAGAATATATCTGACTAGTAAGAATCGTCAAACCTATGTATTGATATCTCTCTGTAAGTGAGTCAAGGGGGTGTAAAGCGGCATAAACACAGCCGTGAAAAGCAGCTAAACCCCATTATAAAAATAAATTACTTTTCAAAACCCGTGAAACAAAGACACTGAAAGAGAGAGAAATTATTACAAAATTCGTTCAGGGGCTGTGATGCAACCTGGATTGACCATATCTAGACCCACAGCTGATTGAGACATAAGGGTGGACACTCTTGGGGCTGAGAGGTTCGGTGAGGTTGGGTGAGAAAACGCAAACCCTTTCAAGTAATACTGCAGGGTACCCATCCCATGGGTCCCAAATCTCCAGGTTCAAGGGCATCTACCTACATCGAAAACAGGCATGAGAAACCCAGAAGATGGTACACCGTGTGATCGGGAAAGGTTTCTAAAACGCACCTCATTTCTCATCTCCTTTGCTCGGGTTCGCCATTCCAGCCGATTTACTAGCCATCTCCCTCCTTGGAGAATCAGCACCTTTAACCTCCTGTTCCGTACAGGTTGCAATTTGTCCTGAGGATGAACGGGAAGAGGGGGAACCAATGAGAGACTAGCTCTAGGTTTTGGGACAGGCACAGGTCACTCTATTTTCCCATCAGGAAGAAGAATTAAGCACAAGCTCAGCCTGCCCCCCAGAACCAGAAGAGGGCCTGAAGCAATCCTGCGCTTTTGCGGCCAGCTCCCAAAAAAGCGAGTTGAAAAATGGAGCTCAGGGGCACTGCAATTCACAAACCTGCAGAGTTTTAAATGATACCTCTCGTCCACAAATATATTAAGGGAAGGCAACGAAGAGGCTTTGAAAGCAAGGCAGAATTGCAGGAAACAGATTTCAGGAGGTAGATTCGAATCGCCTTGAAAGCACCTGAAAAGCGGCAAAACGTGGACAATGATGCCCTTGGCCAAAAAGGGCGTATTCGTTTTTTCCTGAATATATTCAGGAAAAAACGCATACGCCCTTTTTGGCCAACCAAGCAACCTGGAAAGGCCAATCAGCGCTCCAAAGAAGTCTGGCTTCCCAGCGGGCAAAAGGGCCATGCGGAAAATAGTGTCCAAACCAGAAATGCAGGACCGGCCATGGAGAAATGGGAGCCTTGCTACGCTGATGGGCGGGATGTAAATTGCCAACAGCCACTCTGGAGAAGTGTACGGTGTGTTCTGAAACATCTAAAAAACACAGCTTGGAGAGCATAGGGCACTTCCACTCATGGGCGTATAAATTGGGAAAACTAAAAATCAGCAAGACACAGGCACCCCAAAGTTTAGGGCTGCTCTGTTGACAAGAACCCCCACTTCATTACACCTTAAATATCCTAGGAAAGAGAAAAATGGATAAAGAAGTTGGGGTCCTCATGTACAATGGAATATCACTCAGCCATGAAATCAACGTCATAAGGCTAGTAGCAGCACGATGAGTGGATTTAGGTACGACGATTCTAAGTGAAATAAGTCACACAGAAAAAGACACTTATCATAAGATATCACTTATAGAGGGAATGTAAAAACCGCTACACTTGAACTGAATTGCAAAACAGAACAGAGTCACACGTGTAGAAAACACACTATGGCTGCTGAACGGGAAAGGTGAGGTGGGGTGATGCATAAAACAAGGGTTTCAAATTAGATCAGATACCGTTCCATAAACCCAATAAGTAAGAGACAAGACCTATTCCTTTTTCAGTGAACTGGACTCAACACCCCCTATTCACCGCACAAGAATATATCTGACTAGTAAGAATCTTCAAACCTATGTATTGATATCTCTCTGTAAGTGAGTCAAGGGGGTGTAAAGCGGCATAAACACAGCCGTGAAAAGCAGCTAAACCCCATTATAAAAATAAATTACTTTTCAAAACCCGTGAAACAAAGACAGTGAAAGAGAGAGAAATTCTTACAAAATTCGTTCAGGGGCTGTGATGCAACCTGGATTGACCATATCTAGACCCACAGCTGATTGAGACATAAGGGTGGACACTCTTGGGGCTGAGAGGTTCGGTGAGGTTGGGTGAGCCAACTCAAACCCTTTCAAGTAATACTGCATGGTACCCATCCCATGGGTCCCAAATCTCCAGGTTCAAGGGCATCTTCCTACATCGAAAACAGGCATGAGAAACCCAGAAGATGGTACACCGTGTGATCGGGAAAGGTTTCTAAAACGCACCTCATTTCTCATCTCCTTTGCTCGGGTTCGCCATTCCAGCCGATTTACTAGCCATCTCCCTCCTTGGAGAATCAGCACCTTTAACCTCCTGTTCCGTACAGGTTGCAATTTGTCCTGAGGATGAACGGGAAGAGGGGGAACCAATGAGAGACTAGCTCTAGGTGTTGGGACAGGCACAGGTCACTCTATTTTCCCATCAGGAAGAAGAATTAAGCACAAGCTCAGCCTGCCCCCAGAACCAGAAGAAGGCCTGAAGCAATCCTGCGCCTTTGAGGCCAGCTTCCAAAAAAGCGAGTTGAAAAATGGAGCTCAGGGGCACTGCAATTCACAAACCTGCAGAGTTTTAAATGATACCTCTCCTCCACAAATATATTAAGGGAAGGCAACGAAGAGGCTTTGAAAGCAAGGCAGAATTGCAGGAAACAGATTTCAGGAGGTAGATTCGAATCGCCTTGAAAGCACCTTAAAAGCGGCAAAACGTGGACAATGATGCCCTTGGCCAAAAAGGGCGTATGCGTTTTTTCCTGAATATATTCAGGAAAAAACGCATACGCCCTTTTTGGCCAACCAAGCAACCTGGAAAGGCCAATCAGCGCTCCAAAGAAGTCTGGCTTCCCAGCGGGCAAAAGGGCCATGCGGAAAAAAGTGTCCAAACCAGAAATGCAGGACCGGCCATGGAGAAATGGGAGCCTTGCTACGCTGATGGGCGGGATGTAAATTGCCAACAGCCACTCTGGAGAAGTGTACGGTGTGTTCTGAAACATCTAAAAAACACAGCTTGGAGAGCATAGGGCACTTCCACTCATGGGCGTATAAATTGGGAAAACGAAAAATCAGCAAGACACAGGCACCCCAAAGTTTAGGGCTGCTCTGTTGACAAGAACCCCCACTTCATTACACCTTAAATATCCTAGGAAAGAGAAAAATGGATAAAGAAGTTGGGGTCCTCATGTACAATGGAATATCACTCAGCCATGAAATCAACGTCATAAGGCTAGTAGCAGCACGATGAGTGGATTTAGGTACGACGATTCTAAGTGAAATAAGTCACACAGAAAAAGACACTTATCATAAGATATCACTTATAGAGGGAATGTAAAAACCGCTACACTTGAACTGAATTGCAAAACAGAACAGAGTCACACGTTTAGAAAACACACTATGGCTGCTGAACGGGAAAGGTGAGGTGGGGTGATGCATAAAACAAGGGTTTCAAATTAGATCAGATACCGTTCCATAAACCCAATAAGTAAGAGACAAGACCTATTCCTTTTTCAGTGAACTGGACTCAACACCCCCTATTCACCGCACAAGAATATATCTGACTAGTAAGAATCTTCAAACCTATGTATTGATATCTCTCTGTAAGTGAGTCAAGGGGGTGTAAAGCGGCATAAACACAGCCGTGAAAAGCAGCTAAACCCCATTATAAAAATAAATTACTTTTCAAAACCCGTGAAACAAAGACAGTGAAAGAGAGAGAAATTCTTACAAAATTCGTTCAGGGGCTGTGATGCAACCTGGATTGACCATATCTAGACCCACAGCTGATTGAGACATAAGGGTGGACACTCTTGGGGCTGAGAGGTTCGGTGAGGTTGGGTGAGCCAACGCAAACCCTTTCAAGTAATACTGCATGGTACCCATCCCATGGGTCCCAAATCTCCAGGTTCAAGGGCATCTTCCTACATCGAAAACAGGCATGAGAAACCCAGAAGATGGTACACCGTGTGATCGGGAAAGGTTTCTAAAACGCACCTCATTTCTCATCTCCTTTGCTCGGGTTCGCCATTCCAGCCGATTTACTAGCCATCTCCCTCCTTGGAGAATCAGCACCTTTAACCTCCTGTTCCGTACAGGTTGCAATTTGTCCTGAGGATGAACGGGAAGAGGGGGAACCAATGAGAGACTAGCTCTAGGTGTTGGGACAGGCACTGGTCACTCTATTTTCCCATCAGGAAGAAGAATTAAGCACAAGCTCAGCCTGCCCCCCAGAACCAGAAGAGGGCCTGAAGCAATCCTGCGCTTTTGCGGCCAGCTCCCAAAAAAGCGAGTTGAAAAATGGAGCTCAGGGGCACTGCAATTCACAAACCTGCAGAGTTTTAAATGATACCTCTCGTCCACAAATATATTAAGGGAAGGCAACGAAGAGGCTTTGAAAGCAAGGCAGAATTGCAGGAAACAGATTTCAGGAGGTAGATTCGAATCGCCTTGAAAGCACCTGAAAAGCGGCAAAACGTGGACAATGATGCCCTTGGCCAAAAAGGGCGTATGCGTTTTTTCCTGAATATATTCAGGAAAAAACGCATACGCCCTTTTTGGCCAACCAAGCAACCTGGAAAGGCCAATCAGCGCTCCAAAGAAGTCTGGCTTCCCAGCGGGCAAAAGGGCCATGCGGAAAAAAGTGTCCAAACCAGAAATGCAGGACCGGCCATGGAGAAATGGGAGCCTTGCTACGCTGATGGGCGGGATGTAAATTGCCAACAGCCACTCTGGAGAAGTGTACGGTGTGTTCTGAAACATCTAAAAAACACAGCTTGGAGAGCATAGGGCACTTCCACTCATGGGCGTATAAATTGGGAAAACGAAAAATCAGCAAGACACAGGCACCCCAAAGTTTAGGGCTGCTCTGTTGACAAGAACCCCCACTTCATTACACCTTAAATATCCTAGGAAAGAGAAAAATGGATAAAGAAGTTGGGGTCCTCATGTACAATGGAATATCACTCAGCCATGAAATCAACGTCATAAGGCTAGTAGCAGCACGATGAGTGGATTTAGGTACGACGATTCTAAGTGAAATAAGTCACACAGAAAAAGACACTTATCATAAGATATCACTTATAGAGGGAATGTAAAAACCGCTACACTTGAACTGAATTGCAAAACAGAACAGAGTCACACGTTTAGAAAACACACTATGGCTGCTGAACGGGAAAGGTGAGGTGGGGTGATGCATAAAACAAGGGTTTCAAATTAGATCAGATACCGTTCCATAAACCCAATAAGTAAGAGACAAGACCTATTCCTTTTTCAGTGAACTGGACTCAACACCCCCTATTCACCGCACAAGAATATATCTGACTAGTAAGAATCTTCAAACCTATGTATTGATATCTCTCTGTAAGTGAGTCAAGGGGGTGTAAAGCGGCATAAACACAGCCGTGAAAAGCAGCTAAACCCCATTATAAAAATAAATTACTTTTCAAAACCCGTGAAACAAAGACAGTGAAAGAGAGAGAAATTCTTACAAAATTCGTTCAGGGGCTGTGATGCAACCTGGATTGACCATATCTAGACCCACAGCTGATTGAGACATAAGGGTGGACACTCTTGGGGCTGAGAGGTTCGGTGAGGTTGGGTGAGCCAACGCAAACCCTTTCAAGTAATACTGCATGGTACCCATCCCATGGGTCCCAAATCTCCAGGTTCAAGGGCATCTTCCTACATCGAAAACAGGCATGAGAAACCCAGAAGATGGTACACCGTGTGATCGGGAAAGGTTTCTAAAACGCACCTCATTTCTCATCTCCTTTGCTCGGGTTCGCCATTCCAGCCGATTTACTAGCCATCTCCCTCCTTGGAGAATCAGCACCTTTAACCTCCTGTTCCGTACAGGTTGCAATTTGTCCTGAGGATGAACGGGAAGAGGGGGAACCAATGAGAGACTAGCTCTAGGTGTTGGGACAGGCACTGGTCACTCTATTTTCCCATCAGGAAGAAGAATTAAGCACAAGCTCAGCCTGCCCCCAGAACCAGAAGAAGGCCTGAAGCAATCCTGCGCCTTTGAGGCCAGCTTCCAAAAAAGCGAGTTGAAAAATGGAGCTCAGGGTCACTGCAATTCACAAACCTGCAGAGTTTTAAATGATACCTCTCGTCCACAAATATATTAAGGGAAGGCAACGAAGAGGCTTTGAAAGCAAGGCAGAATTGCAGGAAACAGATTTCAGGAGGTAGATTCGAATCGCCTTGAAAGCACCTGAAAAGCGGCAAAACGTGGACAATGATGCCCTTGGCCAAAAAGGGCGTATGCGTTTTTTCCTGAATATATTCAGGAAAAAACGCATACGCCCTTTTTGGCCAACCAAGCAACCTGGAAAGGCCAATCAGCGCTCCAAAGAAGTCTGGCTTCCCAGCGGGCAAAAGGGCCATGCGGAAAATAGTGTCCAAACCAGAAATGCAGGACCGGCCATGGAGAAATGGGAGCCTTGCTACGCTGATGGGCGGGATGTAAATTGCCAACAGCCACTCTGGAGAAGTGTACGGTGTGTTCTGAAACATCTAAAAAACACAGCTTGGAGAGCATAGGGCACTTCCACTCATGGGCGTATAAATTGGGAAAACTAAAAATCAGCAAGACACAGGCACCCCAAAGTTTAGGGCTGCTCTGTTGACAAGAACCCCCACTTCATTACACCTTAAATATCCTAGGAAAGAGAAAAATGGATAAAGAAGTTGGGGTCCTCATGTACAATGGAATATCACTCAGCCGTGAAATCAACGTCATAAGGCTAGTAGCAGCACGATGAGTGGATTTAGGTACGACGATTCTAAGTGAAATAAGTCACACAGAAAAAGACACTTATCATAAGAAATCACTTATAGAGGGAATGTAAAAACCGCTACAATTGAACTGAACTGCAAAACAGAACAGAGTCACACGTGTAGAAAACACACTATGGCTGCTGAACGGGAAAGGTGAGGTGGGGTGATGCATAAAACAATGGTTTCAAATTAGCTCAGATACCGTTCCATAAACCCAATATGTAAGAGACAAGACCTATTCCTTTTTCAGTGACCTGGACTCAACACCCCCTATTCACCGCACAAGAATATATCTGACTAGTAAGAATCTTCAAACCTATGTATTGATATCTCTCTGTAAGTGAGTCAAGGGGGTGTAAAGCGGCATAAACACAGCCGTGAAAAGCAGCTAAACCCCATTATAAAATTAAATTACTTTTCAAAACCCGTGAAACAAAGAAAGTGAAAGAGAGAGAAATTCTTACAAAATTCGTTCAGGGGCTGTGATGCAACCTGGATTGACCATATCTAGACCCACAGCTGATTGAGACATAAGGGTGGACACTCTTGGGGCTGAGAGGTTCGGTGAGGTTGGGTGAGAAAACGCAAACCCTTTCAAGTAATACTGCAGGGTACCCATCCCATGGGTCCCAAATCTCCAGGTTCAAGGGCATCTTCCTACATCGAAAACAGGCATGAGAAACCCAGAAGATGGTACACCGTGTGATCGGGAAAGGTTTCTAAAACGCACCTCATTTCTCATCTCCTTTGCTCGGGTTCGCCATTCCAGCCGATTTACTAGCCATCTCCCTCCTTGGAGAATCAGCACCTTTAACCTCCTGTTCCGTACAGGTTGCAATTTGTCCTGAGGATGAACGGGAAGAGGGGGAACCAATGAGAGACTAGCTCTAGGTGTTGGGACAGGCACAGGTCACTCTATTTTCCCATCAGGAAGAAGAATTAAGCACAAGCTCAGCCTGCCCCCCAGAACCAGAAGAGGGCCTGAAGCAATCCTGCGCTTTTGCGGCCAGCTCCCAAAAAAGCGAGTTGAAAAATGGAGCTCAGGGGCACTGCAATTCACAAACCTGCAGAGTTTTAAATGATACCTCTCGTCCACAAATATATTAAGGGAAGGCAACGAAGAGGCTTTGAAAGCAAGGCAGAATTGCAGGAAACAGATTTCAGGAGGTAGATTCGAATCGCCTTGAAAGCACCTGAAAAGCGGCAAAACGTGGACAATGCTGCCCTTGGCCAAAAGGGCGTATGCGTTTTTTCCTGAATATATTCAGGAAAAAACGCATACGCCCTTTTTGGCCAACCAAGCAACCTGGAAAGGCCAATCAGCGCTCCAAAGAAGTCTGGCTTCCCAGCGGGCAAAAGGGCCATGCGGAAAAAAGTGTCCAAACCAGAAATGCAGGACGGGCCATGGAGAAATGGGAGCCTTGCTACGCTGATGGGTGGGATGTAAATTGCCAACAGCCACTCTGGAGAAGTGTACGGTGTGTCCTGAAACATCTAAAAAGCACAGCTTGGAGAGCATAGGGCACTTCCACTCATGGGCGTATAAATTGGGAAAACTAAAAATCAGCAAGACACAGGCACTCCAAAGTTTAGGGCTGCTCTGTTGACAAGAACCCCCACTTCATTACACCTTAAATATCCTAGGAAAGAGAAAAATGGATAAAGAAGTTGGGGTCCTCATGTACAATGGAATATCACTCAGCCGTGAAATCAACGTCATAAGGCTAGTAGCAGCACGATGAGTGGATTTAGGTACGACGATTCTAAGTGAAATAAGTCACACAGAAAAAGACACTTATCATAAGATATCACTTATAGAGGGAATGTAAAAACCACTACACTTGAACTGAATTGCAAAACAGAACAGAGTCACACGTTCAGAAAACACACTATGGCTGCTAAACGGGCAAGGTGAGGTGGGGTGATGCATAAAACAAGGGTTTCAAATTAGCTCAGATACCGTTCCATAAACCCAATATGTAAGAGACAAGACCTATTCCTTTTTCAGTGAACTGGACTCAACACCCCCTATTCACCGCACAAGAATATATCTGACTAGTAAGAATCTTCAAACCTATGTATTGATATCTCTCTGTAAGTGAGTCAAGGGGGTGTAAAGCGGCATAAACACAGCCGTGAAAAGCAGCTAAACCCCATTATAAAAATAAATTACTTTTCAAAACGCGTGAAACAAAGACAGTTAAAGAGAGAAAAATTCTTACAAAATTCGTTCAGGGGCTGTGATGCAACCTGGATTGACCATATCTAGACCCACAGCTGATTGAGACATAAGGGTGGACACTCTTGGGGCTGAGAGGTTCGGTGAGGTTGGGTGAGCCAACGCAGACCCTTTCAAGTAATACTGCATGGTACCCATCCCATGGGTCCCAAATCTCCAGGTTCAAGGGCATCTTCCTACATCGAAAACAGGCATGAGAAACCCAGAAGATGGTACACCGTGTGATCGGGAAAGGTTTCTAAAACGCACCTCATTTCTCATCTCCTTTGCTCGGGTTCGCCATTCCAGCCGATTTACTAGCCATCTCCCTCCTTGGAGAATCAGCACCTTTAACCTCCTGTTCCGTATAGGTTGCAATTTGTCCTGAGGATGAACGGGAAGAGGGGGAACCAATGAGAGACTAGCTCTAGGTGTTGGGACAGGCACAGGTCACTCTATTTTCCCATCAGGAAGAAGAATTAAGCACAAGCTCAGCCTGCCCCCCAGAATCAGAACAGGGCCTGAAGCAATCCTGCGCCTTTGCGGCCAGCTCCCAAAAAAGCGAGTTGAAAAATGGAGCTCAGGGGCACTGCAATTCACAAACCTGCAGGGTTTTAAATGATACCTCTCCTCCACAAATATATTAAGGGAAGGCAACGAAGAGGCTTTGAAAGCAAGGCAGAATTGCAGGAAACAGATTTCAGGAGGTAGATTCGAATCGCCTTGAAAGCACCTGAAAAGCGGCAAAACGTGGACAATGATGCCCTTGGCCAAAAAGGGCGTATGCGTTTTTTCCTGAATATATTCAGGAAAAAACGCATACGCCCTTTTTGGCCAACCAAGCAACCTGGAAAGGCCAATCAGCGCTCCAAAGAAGTCTGGCTTCCCAGCGGGCAAAAGGGCCATGCGGAAAAAAGTGTCCAAACCAGAAATGCAGGACCGGCCATGGAGAAATGGGAGCCTTGCTACGCTGATGGGCGGGATGTAAATTGCCAACAGCCACTCTGGAGAAGTGTACGGTGTGTTCTGAAACATCTAAAAAACACAGCTTGGAGAGCATAGGGCACTTCCACTCATGGGCGTATAAATTGGGAAAACTAAAAATCAGCAAGACACAGGCACCCCAAAGTTTAGGGCTGCTCTGTTGACAAGAACCCCCACTTCATTACACCTTAAATATCCTAGGAAAGAGAAAAATGGATAAAGAAGTTGGGGTCCTCATGTACAATGGAATATCACTCAGCCGTGAAATCAACGTCATAAGGCTAGTAGCAGCACGATGAGTGGATTTAGGTACGACGATTCTAAGTGAAATAAGTCACACAGAAAAAGACACTTATCATAAGATATCACTTATAGAGGGAATGTAAAAACCACTACACTTGAACTGAATTGCAAAACAGAACAGAGTCACACGTTCAGAAAACACACTATGGCTGCTGAACGGGCAAGGTGAGGTGGGGTGATGCATAAAACAAGGGTTTCAAATTAGCTCAGATACCGTTCCATAAACCCAATATGTAAGAGACAAGACCTATTCCTTTTTCAGTGACCTGGACTCAACACCCCCTATTCACCGCACAAGAATATATCTGACTAGTAAGAATCTTCAAACCTATGTATTGATATCTCTCTGTAAGTGAGTCAAGGGGGTGTAAAGCGGCATAAACACAGCCGTGAAAAGCAGCTAAACCCCATTATAAAAATAAATTACTTTTAAAAACCAGTGAAACAAAGACAGTGAAAGAGAGAGAAATTCTTACAAAATTCGTTCAGGGGCTGTGATGCAACCTGGATTGACAATATCTAGACCCACAGCTGATTGAGACATAAGGGTGGACAATCTTGGGGCTGAGAGGTTCGGTGAGGTTGGGTGAGAAAACGCAAACCCTTTCAAGTAATACTGCAGGGTACCCATCCCATGGGTCCCAAATCTCCAGGTTCAAGGGCATCTTCCTACATCGAAAACAGGCATGAGAAACCCAGAAGATGGTACACTGTGTGATCGGGAAAGGTTTCTAAAACGCACCTCATTTCTCATCTCCTTTGCTCGGGTTCGCCATTCCAGCCGATTTACTAGCCATCTCCCTCCTTGGAGAATCAGCACCTTTAACCTCCTGTTCCGTACAGGTTGCAATTTGTCCTGAGGATGAACGGGAAGAGGGGGAACCAATGAGAGACTAGCTCTAGGTGTTGGGACAGGCACAGGTCACTCTATTTTCCCATCAGGAAGAAGAATTAAGCACAAGCTCAGCCTGCCCCCCAGAACCAGAAGAGGGCCTGAAGCAATCCTGCGCTTTTGCGGCCAGCTCCCAAAAAAGCGAGTTGAAAAATGGAGCTCAGGGGCACTGCAATTCACAAACCTGCAGAGTTTTAAATGATACCTCTCGTCCACAAATATATTAACGGAAGGCAACGAAGAGGCTTTGAAAGCAAGGCAGAATTGCAGGAAACAGATTTCAGGAGGTAGATTCGAATCGCCTTGAAAGCACCTGAAAAGCGGCAAAACGTGGACAATGATGCCCTTGGCCAAAAAGGGCGTATGCGTTTTTTCCTGAATATATTCAGGAAAAAACGCATACGCCCTTTTTCGCCAACCAAGCAACCTGGAAAGGCCAATCAGCGCTCCAAAGAAGTCTGGCTTCCCAGCGGGCAAAAGGGCCATGCGGAAAAAAGTGTCCAAACCAGAAATGCAGGACCGGCCATGGAGAAATGGGAGCCTTGCTACGCTGATGGGCGGGATGTAAATTGCCAACAGCCACTCTGGAGAAGTGTACGGTGTGTTCTGAAACATCTAAAAAACACAGCTTGGAGAGCATAGGGCACTTCCACTCATGGGCGTATAAATTGGGAAAACTAAAAATCAGCAAGACACAGGCACCCCAAAGTTTAGGGCTGCTCTGTTGACAAGAACCCCCACTTCATTACACCTTAAATATCCTAGGAAAGAGAAAAATGGATAAAGAAGTTGGGGTCCTCATGTACAATGGAATATCACTCAGCCATGAAATCAACGTCATAAGGCTAGTAGCAGCACGATGAGTGGATTTAGGTACGACGATTCTAAGTGAAATAAGTCACACAGAAAAAGACACTTATCATAAGATATCACTTATAGAGGTAATTTAAAAACCGCTACACTTGAACTGAATTGCAAAACAGAACAGAGTCACACGTTTAGAAAACACACTATGGCTGCTGAACGGGAAAGGTGAGGTGGGGTGATGCATAAAACAAGGGTTTCAAATTAGATCAGATACCGTTCCATAAACCCAATAAGTAAGAGACAAGACCTATTCCTTTTTCAGTGAACTGGACTCAACACCCCCTATTCACCGCACAAGAATATATCTGACTAGTAAGAATCTTCAAACCTATGTATTGATATCTCTCTGTAAGTGAGTCAAGGGGGTGTAAAGCGGCATAAACACAGCCGTGAAAAGCAGCTAAACCCCATTATAAAAATAAATTACTTTTCAAAACCCGTGAAACAAAGACAGTGAAAGAGAGAGAAATTCTTACAAAATTCGTTCAGGGGCTGTGATGCAACCTGGATTGACCATATCTAGACCCACAGCTGATTGAGACATAAGGGTGGACACTCTTGGGGCTGAGAGGTTCGGTGAGGTTGGGTGAGCCAACGCAAACCCTTTCAAGTAATACTGCATGGTACCCATCCCATGGGTCCCAAATCTCCAGGTTCAAGGGCATCTTCCTACATCGAAAACAGGCATGAGAAACCCAGAAGATGGTACACCGTGTGATCGGGAAAGGTTTCTAAAACGCACCTCATTTCTCATCTCCTTGGCTCGGGTTCGCCATTCCAGCCGATTTACTAGCCATCTCCCTCCTTGGAGAATCAGCACCTTTAACCTCCTGTTCCGTACAGGTTGCAATTTGTCCTGAGGATGAACGGGAAGAGGGGGAACCAATGAGAGACTAGCTCTAGGTGTTGGGACAGGCACAGGTCACTCTATTTTCCCATCAGGAAGAAGAATTAAGCACAAGCTCAGCCTGCCCCCCAGAACCAGAAGAGGGCCTGAAGCAATCCTGCGCTTTTGCGGACAGCTCCCAAAAAAGCGAGTTGAAAAATGGAGCTCAGGGGCACTGCAATTCACAAACCTGCAGAGTTTTAAATGATACCTCTCGTCCACAAATATATTAAGGGAAGGCAACGAAGAGGCTTTGAAAGCAAGGCAGAATTGCAGGAAACAGATTTCAGGAGGTAGATTCGAATCGCCTTGAAAGCACATGAAAAGCGGCAAAACGTGGACAATGATGCCCTTGGCCAAAAAGGGCGTATGCGTTTTTTCCTGAATATATTCAGGAAAAAACGCATACGCCCTTTTTGGCCAACCAAGCAACCTGGAAAGGCCAATCAGCGCTCCAAAGAAGTCTGGCTTCCCAGCGGGCAAAAGGGCCATGCGGAAAAAAGTGTCCAAACCAGAAATGCAGGACGGGCCATGGAGAAATGGGAGCCTTGCTACGCTGATGGGTGGGATGTAAATTGCCAACAGCCACTCTGGAGAAGTGTACGGTGTGTTCTGAAACATCTAAAAAACACAGCTTGGAGAGCATAGGGCACTTCCACTCATGGGCGTATAAATTAGGAAAACTAAAAATCAGCAAGACACAGGCACCCCAAAGTTTAGGGCTGCTCTGTTGACAAGAACCCCCACTTCATTACACCTTAAATATCCTAGGAAAGAGAAAAATGGATAAAGAAGTTGGGGTCCTCATGTACAATGGAATATCACTCAGCCATGAAATCAACGTCATAAGGCTAGTAGCAGCACGATGAGTGGATTTAGGTACGACGATTCTAAGTGAAATAAGTCACACAGAAAAAGACACTTATCATAAGATATCACTTATAGAGGGAATGTAAAAACCACTACACTTGAACTGAATTGCAAAACAGAACAGAGTCACACGTTCAGAAAACACACTATGGCTGCTGAACGGGCAAGGTGAGGTGGGGTGATGCATAAAACAAGGGTTTCAAATTAGCTCAGATACTGTTCCATAAACCCAATATGTAAGAGACAAGACCTATTCCTTTTTCAGTGAACTGGACTCAACACCCCCTATTCACCGCACAAGAATATATCTGACTAGTAAGAATCTTCAAACCTATGTATTGATATCTCTCTGTAAGTGAGTCAAGGGGGTGTAAAGCGGCATAAACACAGCCGTGAAAAGCAGCTAAACCCCATTATAAAAATAAATTACTTTTCAAAACCCGTGAAACAAAGACAGTGAAAGAGAGAGAAATTCTTACAAAATTCGTTCAGGGGCTGTGATGCAACCTGGATTGACCATATCTAGACCCACAGCTGATTGAGACATAAGGGTGGACACTCTTGGGGCTGAGAGGTTCGGTGAGGTTGGGTGAGCCAACGCAGACCCTTTCAAGTAATACTGCATGGTACCCATCCCATGGGTCCCAAATCTCCAGGTTCAAGGGCATCTTCCTACATCGAAAACAGGCATGAGAAACCCAGAAGATGGTACACCGTGTGATCGGGAAAGGTTTCTAAAACGCACCTCATTTCTCATCTCCTTTGCTCGGGTTCGCCATTCCAGCCGATTTACTAGCCATCTCCCTCCTTGGAGAATCAGCACCTTTAACCTCCTGTTCCGTACAGGTTGCACTTTGTCCTGAGGATGAACGGGAAGAGGGGGAACCAATGAGAGACTAGCTCTAGGTGTTGGGACAGGCACAGGTCACTCTATTTTCCCATCAGGAAGAAGAATTAAGCACAAGCTCAGCCTGCCCCCCATTACCAGAAGAGGGCCTGAAGCAATCCTGCGCCTTTGCGGCCAGCTCCCAAAAAAGCGAGTTGAAAAATGGAGCTCAGGGGCACTGCAATTCACAAACCTGCAGAATTTTAAATGATACCTCTCGTCCACAAATATATTAAGGGAAGGCAACGAAGAGGCTTTGAAAGCAAGGCAGAATTGCAGGAAACAGATTTCAGGAGGTAGATTCGAATCGCCTTGAAAGCACATGAAAAGCGGCAAAACGTGGACAATGATGCCCTTGGCCAAAAAGGGCGTATGTGTTTTTTTCCTGAATATATTCAGGAAAAAACGCATACGCCCTTTTTGGCCAACCAAGCAACCTGGAAAGGCAAATCAGCGCTCCAAAGAAGTCTGGCTTCCCAGCGGGCAAAAGGGCCATGCGGAAAAAAGTGTCCAAACCAGAAATGCAGGACCGGCCATGGAGAAATGGGAGCCTTGCTACGCTAATGGGCGGGATGTAAATTGCCAACAGCCACTCTGGAGAAGTGTACGGTGTGTCCTGAAACATCTAAAAAGCACAGCTTGGAGAGCATAGGGCACTTCTACTCATGGGCGTATATATTGGGAAAACTAAAAATCAGCAAGACACAGGCACCCCAAAGTTTAGGGCTGCTCTGTTGACAAGAACCCCCACTTCATTACACCTTAAATATCCTAGGAAAGAGAAAAATGGATAAAGAAGTTGGGGTCCTCATATACAATGGAATATCACTCAGCCATGAAATCAACGTCATAAGGCTAGTAGCAGCACGATGAGTGGATTTAGGTACGACGATTCTAAGTGAAATAAGTCACACAGAAAAAGACACTTATCATAAGATATCACTTATAGAGGGAATGTAAAAACCGCTACACTTGAACTGAATTGCAAAACAGAACAGAGTCACACGTTTAGAAAACACACTATGGCTGCTGAACGGGAAAGGTGAGTTGGGGTGATGCATAAAACAAGGGTTTCAAATTAGCTCAGATACCGTTCCATAAACCCAATATGTAAGAGACAAGACCTATTCCTTTTTCAGTGAACTGGACTCAACACCCCCTATTCACCGCACAAGAATATATCTGACTAGTAAGAATCTTCAAACCTATGTATTGATATCTCTCTGTAAGTGAGTCAAGGGGGTGTAAAGCGGCATAAACACAGCCGTGAAAAGCAGCTAAACCCCATTATAAACATAAATTTCTTTTAAAAACCAGTGAAACGAAGACAGTGAAAGAGAGAGAAATTCTTACAAAATTCGTTCAGTGGCTGTGATGCAACCTGGATTGACCATATCTAGACCCACAGCTGATTGAGACATAAGGGTGGACACTCTTGGGGCTGAGATGTTCGGTGAGGTTGGGTGAGCCAACGCAGACCCTTTCAAGTAATTCTGCAGGGTACCCATCCCATGGGTCCCAAATCTCCAGGTTCAAGGGCATCTTCCCACGTCGAAAACGTGCATGGGAACCCCAGAAGATGGCACACCGTGTGATCGGGATAGGTTTCTAAAACGCACCTCATTTCTCATCTCCTTGTGCTCGGGTTCGCAATTGCAGCCCCTATACTAGCCATCTCCCTCCTTGGAGAATCAGCACCTTTAAACTCCTGTTCCGTAGAGTTTGCAATTTGTCCTGAGGATGAAAGGGAAGAGGGGGAACCAAAGAGAGACTAGCTCTAGGTGTTGGGACAGGAACAGGTCACTCTATTTTCCCATCAGGAAGAAGAATTAAGCACAAGCTCAGCCTGCCCCCCAGAACCAGAAGAGGGCCTGAAGCAATCCTGCGCTTTTGCGGCCCGTTCCCAAAAAAGCGAGTTGAAAAATGGAGCTCAGGGGCACTGCAATTCACAAACCTGCAGAGTTTTAAATGATAACTCTCGTCCACAAATATATTAAGGGAAGGCAACGAAGAGGCTTTGAAAGCAAGGCAGAATTGCAGGAAACAGATTTCAGGAGGCAGATTCGAATCGCCTTGAAAGCACATGAAAAGCGGCAAAACGTGGACAATGATGCCCTTGGCCAAAAAGGGCGTATGCGTTTTTTCCTGAATATATTCAGGAAAAAACGCATACGCCCTTTTTGGCCAACCAAGCAACCTGGAAAGGCAAATTAGCGCTCCAAAGAAGTCTCGCTTCCCAGCGGGCAAAAGGGCCATGCGGAAAAAAGTGTCCAAACCAGAAATGCAGGACCGGCCATGGAGAAATGGGAGCCTTGCTATGCTGATGGGTGGGATGTAAATTGCAAACAGCCACTCTGGAGAAGTGTACGGTGTGTCCTGAATCATCTAAAAAACATAGCTTGGAGCGCATAGGGCACTTCCACTCATGGGCGTATAAATTGGGAAAACTAAAAATCAGCAAGACACAGGCACCCCAAAGTTTAGGGCTGCTCTGTTGACAAGAACCCCCACTTCATTACACCTTAAATATCCTAGGAAAGAGAAAAATGGATAAAGAAGTTGTGGTCCTCATGTACAATGGAATATCACTCAGCCATGAAATCAACGTCATAAGGCTAGTAGCAGCACGATGAGTGGATTTAGGTACGACGATTCTAAGTGAAATAAGTCACACAGAAAAAGACACTTATCATAAGATATCACTTATAGAGGGAATGTAAAAACTGCTACACTTGAACTGAATTGCAAAACAGAACAGAGTCAGACGTTTAGAAAACACACTATGGCTGCTGAACGGGAAAGGTGAGGTGGGGTGATGCATAAAACAAGGGTTTCAAATTAGCTCAGATACCGTTCCATAAACCCAATATGTAAGAGACAAGACCTATTCCTTTTTCAGTGAACTGGACTCAACACCCCCTATTCACCGCACAGGAATGTATCTGACTAGTAAGAATCTTCAAACCTATGTATTGATATCTCTCTGTAAGTGAGTCAAGGGCGTGTAAAGCGGCATAAACACAGCCATGGAAAGCAGCTAAACCCTATTATAAAAATAAATTACTTTTAAAAACCCTTGAAACAAAGACAGTGAAAGAGAGAGAAATTCTTACAAATTTCGTTCATGGACTGTGATGCAACCTGGATTGACCATATCTAGACCCACAGCTGATTGAGACATAAGGGTGGACACTCTTGGGGCTGAGAGGTTCGGTGAGGTTGGGTGAGCCAACGCAGACCCTTTCAAGTAATACTGCATGGTACCCATCCCACGGGTCCCAAATCTCCAGGTTCAAGGCCATCTTCCTACATCGAAAACAGGCATGAGAAACCCAGAAGATGGTACACCGTGTGATCGGGAAAGGTTTCTAAAACGCACCTCATTTCTCATCTCCTTTCCTCGGGTTCGCCGTTCCAGCCAATTTACTAGCCATCTCCCTCCTTGGAGAATCAGCACCTTTAACCTCCTGTTCCGTACAGGTTGCAATTTGTCCTGAGGATGAACGGGAAGAGGGGGAACCAATGAGACACTAGCTCTAGGTGTTGGGACAGGCACAGGTCACTCTATTTTCCCATCAGGAAGAAGAATTAAGCACAAGCTCAGCCTGCCCCCCAGAACCAGAAGAGGGCCTGAAGCAATCCTGCGCTTTTGCGGCCCGCTCCCAAAAAAGCGAGTTGAAAAATGGAGCTCAGGGGCACTGCAATTCACAAACCTGCAGAGTTTTAAATGATAACTCTCGTCCACAAATATATTAAGGGAAGGCAACGAAGAGGCTTTGAAAGCAAAGCAGAATTGCAGGAAACAGATTTCAGGAGGCAGATTCGAATCGCCTTGAAAGCACATGAAAAGCGGCAAAACGTGGACAATGATGCCCTTGGCCAAAAAGGGCGTATGCGTTTTTTCCTGAATATATTCAGGAAAAAATGCATACGCCCTTTTTGGCCAACCAAGCAACCTGGAAAGGCAAATCAGCGCTCCAAAGAAGTCTCGCTTCCCAGCGGGCAAAAGGGCCATGCGGAAAAAAGTGTCCAAAGCAGAAATGCAGGACCGGCCATGGAGAAATGGGAGCCTTGCTACGCTGATGGGTGGGATGTAAATTGCCAACAGCCACTCTGGAGAAGTGTACGGTGTGTCCTGAAACATCTAAAAAACACAGCTTGGAGAGCATAGGGCACTTCCACTCATGGGCGTATAAATTGGGAAAACTAAAAATCAGCAAGACACAGGCACCCCAAACTTTAGGGCTGCTCTGTTGACAAGAATCCCCACTACATTACACCTTATATATCCTAGGAAAGAGAAAAATGCATAAACAAGTTGTGGTCCTCATGTACAATGGAATATCACTCAGCCATGAAATCAACGTCATAAGGCTAGTAGCAGCACGATGAGTGGATTTAGGTACGACGATTCTAAGTGAAATAAGTCACACAGAAAAAGACACTTATCATAAGATATCACTTATAGAGGGAATGTAAAAACCGCTACACTTGAACTGAATTGCAAAACAGAACAGAGTCACACGTTTAGAAAACACACTATGGCTGCTGAACGGGAAAGGTGAGTTGGGGTGATGCATAAAACAAGGGTTTCAAATTAGCTCAGATACCGTTCCATAAACCCAATATGTAAGAGACAAGACCTATTCCTTTTTCAGTGAACTGGACTCAACACCCCCTATTCACCGCACAAGAATATATCTGACTAGTAAGAATCTTCAAACCTATGTATTGATATCTCTCTGTAAGTGAGTCAAGGGGGTGTAAAGCGGCATAAACACAGCCGTGAAAAGCAGCTAAACCCCATTATAAACATAAATTTCTTTTAAAAACCAGTGAAACGAAGACAGTGAAAGAGAGAGAAATTCTTACAAAATTCGTTCAGTGGCTGTGATGCAACCTGGATTGACCATATCTAGACCCACAGCTGATTGAGACATAAGGGTGGACACTCTTGGGGCTGAGATGTTCGGTGAGGTTGGGTGAGCCAACGCAGACCCTTTCAAGTAATTCTGCAGGGTACCCATCCCATGGGTCCCAAATCTCCAGGTTCAAGGGCATCTTCCCACGTCGAAAACGTGCATGGGAACCCCAGAAGATGGCACACCGTGTGATCGGGATAGGTTTCTAAAACGCACCTCATTTCTCATCTCCTTGTGCTCGGGTTCGCAATTGCAGCCCCTATACTAGCCATCTCCCTCCTTGGAGAATCAGCACCTTTAAACTCCTGTTCCGTAGAGTTTGCAATTTGTCCTGAGGATGAAAGGGAAGAGGGGGAACCAAAGAGAGACTAGCTCTAGGTGTTGGGACAGGAACAGGTCACTCTATTTTCCCATCAGGAAGAAGAATTAAGCACAAGCTCAGCCTGCCCCCCAGAACCAGAAGAGGGCCTGAAGCAATCCTGCGCTTTTGCGGCCCGTTCCCAAAAAAGCGAGTTGAAAAATGGAGCTCAGGGGCACTGCAATTCACAAACCTGCAGAGTTTTAAATGATAACTCTCGTCCACAAATATATTAAGGGAAGGCAACGAAGAGGCTTTGAAAGCAAGGCAGAATTGCAGGAAACAGATTTCAGGAGGCAGATTCGAATCGCCTTGAAAGCACATGAAAAGCGGCAAAACGTGGACAATGATGCCCTTGGCCAAAAAGGGCGTATGCGTTTTTTCCTGAATATATTCAGGAAAAAACGCATACGCCCTTTTTGGCCAACCAAGCAACCTGGAAAGGCAAATTAGCGCTCCAAAGAAGTCTCGCTTCCCAGCGGGCAAAAGGGCCATGCGGAAAAAAGTGTCCAAACCAGAAATGCAGGACCGGCCATGGAGAAATGGGAGCCTTGCTATGCTGATGGGTGGGATGTAAATTGCAAACAGCCACTCTGGAGAAGTGTACGGTGTGTCCTGAATCATCTAAAAAACATAGCTTGGAGCGCATAGGGCACTTCCACTCATGGGCGTATAAATTGGGAAAACTAAAAATCAGCAAGACACAGGCACCCCAAAGTTTAGGGCTGCTCTGTTGACAAGAACCCCCACTTCATTACACCTTAAATATCCTAGGAAAGAGAAAAATGGATAAAGAAGTTGTGGTCCTCATGTACAATGGAATATCACTCAGCCATGAAATCAACGTCATAAGGCTAGTAGCAGCACGATGAGTGGATTTAGGTACGACGATTCTAAGTGAAATAAGTCACACAGAAAAAGACACTTATCATAAGATATCACTTATAGAGGGAATGTAAAAACTGCTACACTTGAACTGAATTGCAAAACAGAACAGAGTCAGACGTTTAGAAAACACACTATGGCTGCTGAACGGGAAAGGTGAGGTGGGGTGATGCATAAAACAAGGGTTTCAAATTAGCTCAGATACCGTTCCATAAACCCAATATGTAAGAGACAAGACCTATTCCTTTTTCAGTGAACTGGACTCAACACCCCCTATTCACCGCACAGGAATGTATCTGACTAGTAAGAATCTTCAAACCTATGTATTGATATCTCTCTGTAAGTGAGTCAAGGGCGTGTAAAGCGGCATAAACACAGCCATGGAAAGCAGCTAAACCGTATTATAAAAATAAATTACTTTTAAAAACCCTTGAAACAAAGACAGTGAAAGAGAGAGAAATTCTTACAAATTTCGTTCATGGACTGTGATGCAACCTGGATTGACCATATCTAGACCCACAGCTGATTGAGACATAAGGGTGGACACTCTTGGGGCTGAGAGGTTCGGTGAGGTTGGGTGAGCCAACGCAGACCCTTTCAAGTAATACTGCATGGTACCCATCCCACGGGTCCCAAATCTCCAGGTTCAAGGCCATCTTCCTACATCGAAAACAGGCATGAGAAACCCAGAAGATGGTACACCGTGTGATCGGGAAAGGTTTCTAAAACGCACCTCATTTCTCATCTCCTTTCCTCGGGTTCGCCGTTCCAGCCAATTTACTAGCCATCTCCCTCCTTGGAGAATCAGCACCTTTAACCTCCTGTTCCGTACAGGTTGCAATTTGTCCTGAGGATGAACGGGAAGAGGGGGAACCAATGAGACACTAGCTCTAGGTGTTGGGACAGGCACAGGTCACTCTATTTTCCCATCAGGAAGAAGAATTAAGCACAAGCTCAGCCTGCCCCCCAGAACCAGAAGAGGGCCTGAAGCAATCCTGCGCTTTTGCGGCCCGCTCCCAAAAAAGCGAGTTGAAAAATGGAGCTCAGGGGCACTGCAATTCACAAACCTGCAGAGTTTTAAATGATAACTCTCGTCCACAAATATATTAAGGGAAGGCAACGAAGAGGCTTTGAAAGCAAAGCAGAATTGCAGGAAACAGATTTCAGGAGGCAGATTCGAATCACCTTGAAAGCACATGAAAAGCGGCAAAACGTGGACAATGATGCCCTTGGCCAAAAAGGGCGTATGCGTTTTTTCCTGAATATATTCAGGAAAAAACGCATACGCCCTTTTTGGCCAACCAAGCAACCTGGAAAGGCAAATCAGCGCTCCAAAGAAGTCTCGCTTCCCAGCGGGCAAAAGGGCCATGCGGAAAAAAGTGTCCAAAGCAGAAATGCAGGACCGGCCATGGAGAAATGGGAGCCTTGCTACGCTGATGGGTGGGATGTAAATTGCCAACAGCCACTCTGGAGAAGTGTACGGTGTGTCCTGAAACATCTAAAAAACACAGCTTGGAGAGCATAGGGCACTTCCACTCATGGGCGTATAAATTGGGAAAACTAAAAATCAGCAAGACACAGGCACCCCAAACTTTAGGGCTGCTCTGTTGACAAGAATCCCCACTACATTACACCTTATATATCCTAGGAAAGAGAAAAATGCATAAACAAGTTGTGGTCCTCATGTACAATGGAATATCACTCAGCCATGAAATCAACGTCATAAGGCTAGTAGCAGCACGATGAGTGGATTTAGGTACGACGATTCTAAGTGAAATAAGTCACACAGAAAAAGACACTTATCATAAGATATCACTTATAGAGGGAATGTAAAAACCGCTACACTTGAACTGAATTGCAAAACAGAACAGAGTCACACGTTTAGAAAACACACTATGGCTGCTGAACGGGAAAGGTGAGTTGGGGTGATGCATAAAACAAGGGTTTCAAATTAGCTCAGATACCGTTCCATAAACCCAATATGTAAGAGACAAGACCTATTCCTTTTTCAGTGAACTGGACTCAACACCCCCTATTCACCGCACAAGAATATATCTGACTAGTAAGAATCTTCAAACCTATGTATTGATATCTCTCTGTAAGTGAGTCAAGGGGGTGTAAAGCGGCATAAACACAGCCGTGAAAAGCAGCTAAACCCCATTATAAACATAAATTTCTTTTAAAAACCAGTGAAACGAAGACAGTGAAAGAGAGAGAAATTCTTACAAAATTCGTTCAGTGGCTGTGATGCAACCTGGATTGACCATATCTAGACCCACAGCTGATTGAGACATAAGGGTGGACACTCTTGGGGCTGAGATGTTCGGTGAGGTTGGGTGAGCCAACGCAGACCCTTTCAAGTAATTCTGCAGGGTACCCATCCCATGGGTCCCAAATCTCCAGGTTCAAGGGCATCTTCCCACGTCGAAAACGTGCATGGGAACCCCAGAAGATGGCACACCGTGTGATCGGGATAGGTTTCTAAAACGCACCTCATTTCTCATCTCCTTGTGCTCGGGTTCGCAATTGCAGCCCCTATACTAGCCATCTCCCTCCTTGGAGAATCAGCACCTTTAAACTCCTGTTCCGTAGAGTTTGCAATTTGTCCTGAGGATGAAAGGGAAGAGGGGGAACCAAAGAGAGACTAGCTCTAGGTGTTGGGACAGGAACAGGTCACTCTATTTTCCCATCAGGAAGAAGAATTAAGCACAAGCTCAGCCTGCCCCCCAGAACCAGAAGAGGGCCTGAAGCAATCCTGCGCTTTTGCGGCCCGTTCCCAAAAAAGCGAGTTGAAAAATGGAGCTCAGGGGCACTGCAATTCACAAACCTGCAGAGTTTTAAATGATAACTCTCGTCCACAAATATATTAAGGGAAGGCAACGAAGAGGCTTTGAAAGCAAGGCAGAATTGCAGGAAACAGATTTCAGGAGGCAGATTCGAATCGCCTTGAAAGCACATGAAAAGCGGCAAAACGTGGACAATGATGCCCTTGGCCAAAAAGGGCGTATGCGTTTTTTCCTGAATATATTCAGGAAAAAACGCATACGCCCTTTTTGGCCAACCAAGCAACCTGGAAAGGCAAATTAGCGCTCCAAAGAAGTCTCGCTTCCCAGCGGGCAAAAGGGCCATGCGGAAAAAAGTGTCCAAACCAGAAATGCAGGACCGGCCATGGAGAAATGGGAGCCTTGCTATGCTGATGGGTGGGATGTAAATTGCAAACAGCCACTCTGGAGAAGTGTACGGTGTGTCCTGAATCATCTAAAAAACATAGCTTGGAGCGCATAGGGCACTTCCACTCATGGGCGTATAAATTGGGAAAACTAAAAATCAGCAAGACACAGGCACCCCAAAGTTTAGGGCTGCTCTGTTGACAAGAACCCCCACTTCATTACACCTTAAATATCCTAGGAAAGAGAAAAATGGATAAAGAAGTTGTGGTCCTCATGTACAATGGAATATCACTCAGCCATGAAATCAACGTCATAAGGCTAGTAGCAGCACGATGAGTGGATTTAGGTACGACGATTCTAAGTGAAATAAGTCACACAGAAAAAGACACTTATCATAAGATATCACTTATAGAGGGAATGTAAAAACTGCTACACTTGAACTGAATTGCAAAACAGAACAGAGTCAGACGTTTAGAAAACACACTATGGCTGCTGAACGGGAAAGGTGAGGTGGGGTGATGCATAAAACAAGGGTTTCAAATTAGCTCAGATACCGTTCCATAAACCCAATATGTAAGAGACAAGACCTATTCCTTTTTCAGTGAACTGGACTCAACACCCCCTATTCACCGCACAGGAATGTATCTGACTAGTAAGAATCTTCAAACCTATGTATTGATATCTCTCTGTAAGTGAGTCAAGGGCGTGTAAAGTGGCATAAACACAGCCATGGAAAGCAGCTAAACCCTATTATAAAAATAAATTACTTTTAAAAACCCTTGAAACAAAGACAGTGAAAGAGAGAGAAATTCTTACAAATTTCGTTCATGGACTGTGATGCAACCTGGATTGACCATATCTAGACCCACAGCTGATTGAGACATAAGGGTGGACACTCTTGGGGCTGAGAGGTTCGGTGAGGTTGGGTGAGCCAACGCAGACCCTTTCAAGTAATACTGCATGGTACCCATCCCACGGGTCCCAAATCTCCAGGTTCAAGGCCATCTTCCTACATCGAAAACAGGCATGAGAAACCCAGAAGATGGTACACCGTGTGATCGGGAAAGGTTTCTAAAACGCACCTCATTTCTCATCTCCTTTCCTCGGGTTCGCCGTTCCAGCCAATTTACTAGCCATCTCCCTCCTTGGAGAATCAGCACCTTTAACCTCCTGTTCCGTACAGGTTGCAATTTGTCCTGAGGATGAACGGGAAGAGGGGGAACCAATGAGACACTAGCTCTAGGTGTTGGGACAGGCACAGGTCACTCTATTTTCCCATCAGGAAGAAGAATTAAGCACAAGCTCAGCCTGCCCCCCAGAACCAGAAGAGGGCCTGAAGCAATCCTGCGCTTTTGCGGCCCGCTCCCAAAAAAGCGAGTTGAAAAATGGAGCTCAGGGGCACTGCAATTCACAAACCTGCAGAGTTTTAAATGATAACTCTCGTCCACAAATATATTAAGGGAAGGCAACGAAGAGGCATTGAAAGCAAAGCAGAATTGCAGGAAACAGATTTCAGGAGGCAGATTCGAATCGCCTTGAAAGCACATGAAAAGCGGCAAAACGTGGACAATGATGCCCTTGGCCAAAAAGGGCGTATGCGTTTTTTCCTGAATATATTCAGGAAAAAACGCATACGCCCTTTTTGGCCAACCAAGCAACCTGGAAAGGCAAATCAGCGCTCCAAAGAAGTCTCGCTTCCCAGCGGGCAAAAGGGCCATGCGGAAAAAAGTGTCCAAAGCAGAAATGCAGGACCGGCCATGGAGAAATGGGAGCCTTGCTACGCTGATGGGTGGGATGTAAATTGCCAACAGCCACTCTGGAGAAGTGTACGGTGTGTCCTGAAACATCTAAAAAACACAGATTGGAGAGCATAGGGCACTTCCACTCATGGGCGTATAAATTGGGAAAACTAAAAATCAGCCAGACACAGGCACCCCAAAATTTAGGGCTGCTCTGTTGACAAGAACCCCCACTTCATTACACCTTAAATATCCTAGGAAAGAGAAAAATGGATAAAGAAGTTGTGGTCCTCATGTACAATGGAATATCACTCAGCCATGAAATCAACGTCATAAGGCTAGTAGCAGCACGATGAGTGGATTTAGGTACGACGATTCTAAGTGAAATAAGTCACACAGAAAAAGACACTTATCATAAGATATCACTTATAGAGGGAATGTAAAAACCGCTACACTTGAACTGAATTGCAAAACAGAACAGAGTCACACGTTTAGAAAACACACTATGGCTGCTGAACGGGAAAGGTGAGTTGGGGTGATGCATAAAACAAGGGTTTCAAATTAGCTCCGATACCGTTCCATAAACCCAATATGTAAGAGACAAGACCTATTCCTTTTTCAGTGACCTGGACTCAACACCCCCTATTCACCGCACAAGAATATATCTGACTAGTAAGAATCTTCAAACCTATGTATTGATATCTCTCTGTAAGTGAGTCAAGGGGGTGTAAAGCGGCATAAACACAGCCGTGAAAAGCAGCTAAACCCCATTATAAAAATAAATTACTTTTCAAAACCCGTGAAACAAAGACAGTGAAAGAGAGAGAAATTCTTACAAAATTCGTTCAGGGGCTGTGATGCAACCTGGATTGACCATATCTAGACCCACAGCTGATTGAGACATAAGGGTGGACACTCTTGGGGCTGAGAGGTTCGGTGAGGTTGGGTGAGCCAACGCAGACCCTTTCAAGTAATACTGCATGGTACCCATCCCACGGGTCCCAAATCTCCAGGTTCAAGGCCATCTTCCTACATCGAAAACAGGCATGAGAATCCCAGAAGATGGTACACCGTGTGATCGGGAAAGGTTTCTAAAACGCACCTCATTTCTCATCTCCTTTGCTCGGGTTCGCCGTTCCAGCCAATTTACTAGCCATCTCCCTCTTTGGAGAATCAGCACCTTTAACCTCCTGTTCCGTACAGGTTGCAATTTGTCCTGAGGATGAACGGGAAGAGGGGGAACCAATGAGAGACTAGCTCTAGGTGTTGGGACAGGCACAGGTCACTCTATTTTCCCATCAGGAAGAAGAATTAAGCACAAGCTCAGCCTGCCCCCCAGAACCAGAAGAGGGCCTGAAGCAATCCTGCGCTTTTGCGGCCAGCTCCCAAAAAAGCGACTGGAAAAATGGAGCTCAGGGGCACTGCAATTCACAAACCTGCAGAGTTTTAAATAATACCACTCGTCCACAAATATATTAAGGGAAGGCAACGAAGAGGCTTTGAAAGCAAGGCAGAATTGCAGGAAACAGATTTCAGGAGGTAGATTCGAATCGCCTTGAAAGCACATGAAAAGCGGCAAAACGTGGACAATGATGCCCTTGGCCAAAAAGGGCGTATGCGTTTTTTCCTGAATATATTCAGGAAAAAACGCATACGCCCTTTTTGGCCAACCAAGCAACCTGGAAAGGCAAATTAGCGCTCCAAAGAAGTCTCGCTTCCCAGCGGGCAAAAGGGCCATGCGGAAAAAAGTGTCCAAACCAGAAATGCAGGACCGGCCATGGAGAAATGGGAGCCTTGCTATGCTGATGGGTGGGATGTAAATTGCAAACAGCCACTCTGGAGAAGTGTACGGTGTGTCCTGAATCATCTAAAAAACATAGCTTGGAGCGCATAGGGCACTTCCACTCATGGGCGTATAAATTGGGAAAACTAAAAATCAGCAAGACACAGGCACCCCAAAGTTTAGGGCTGCTCTGTTGACAAGAACCCCCACTTCATTACACCTTAAATATCCTAGGAAAGAGAAAAATGGATAAAGATGTTGGGGTCCTCATGTACAATGGAATATCATTCAGCCATGAAATCAACGTCATAAGGCTAGTAGCAGAACGATGAGTGGATTTAGGTACGAGGACTCTAAGTGAAATAAGTCACACAGAAAAAGACACTTATAATAACATATCACTTATAGAGGGAATGTAAAAACCGCTACACTTGAACTGAATTACAAAACAGAACAGAGTCACACGTTTAGAAAACACACTATGGCTGCTGAACGGGAAAGGTGAGGTGGGGTGATGCATAAAACAAGGGTTTCAAATTAGCTCCGATACCCTTCCATAAACCCAATATGTAATAGACAAGACCTACTCCTTGCTCAGTGAACTGGACTCAACACCCCCTATTCACCGCACAAGAATATATCTGACTAGTAAGAATCTTCAAACCTATGTATTGATATCTCTCTGTAAGTGAGTCAAGGGGCTGTAACACTGCATAAACACAGCCATGAAAAACAGCTAAACCCCATTATAAAAATAAATTACTTTTCAAAACCCGTGAAACAAAGACAGTGAAAGAGAGAGAAATTCTTACAAAATTAGTTCAGGGGCTGTGATGCAACCTGGATTGACCATATCTAGACCCACAGCTGATTGAGACTTAAGGGTGGACACTCTTGGGGCTGAGAGGTTTGGTGAGGTTGGGTGAGCCAACGCAGACCCTTTCAAGTAATACTGCATGGTACCCATCCCATGGGTCCCAAATCTCCAGGTTCAAGGGCATCTTCCTACATCAAAAACATGCATGAGAAACCCAGAAGATGGTACACCGTGTGATCGGGAAAGGTTTCTAAAACGCACCTCATTTCTCATCTCCTTGTGCACAGGTTCGCCATTCCAGCCACTTTACTAGCCATCTCCCTCCTTGGAGAATCAGAACCTTTAACCTCCTGTTCCGTACAGGTTGCAATTTGTCCTGAGGATGAACGGGAAGAGGGGGAACCAATGAGACACTAGCTCTAGGTGTTGGGACAGGCAGAGGTCACTCTATTTTCCAATCAGGAAGAAGAATTAACCACAGGCTCAACCTGCCCCCCAGAACCAGAAGAGGGCCTGAAGCAATCCTGCGCTTTTGCGGCCAGCTCCCAAATAAGCGACTTGAAAAATGGAGCTCAGGGGCACTGCAATTCACAAACCTGCAGAGTTTTAAATGATACCTCTCGTCCACAAATATATTAAGGGAAGGCAACGAAGAGGCTATGAAAGCAAGGCAGAATTGCAGGAAACAGATTTCAGGAGGTAGATTCGAATCGCCTTGAAAGCACCTGAAAAGCGGCAAAACGTGGACAATGATGCCCTTGGCCAAAAAGGGCGTATGCGTTTTTTCCTGAATATATTCAGGAAAAAACGCATACGCCCTTTTTGGCCAACCAAGCAACCTGGAAAGGCAAATCAGTGCTACAAAGAAGTTTCGCTTCTCAGGGGGAAAAAGGGCCATGCGGAAAAAAGTGTCCAAACCAGAAATGCAGGACCGGCCATGGAGAAATGGGAGCCTTGCTTCACTGATGGGTGGGATGTAAATTGCCAACAGCCACTCTGGAGAAGTGTACGGTGTGTTCTGAAACATATAAAAAACACAGCTTGGAGAGCATAGGGCACTTCCACTCATGGGCGTATAAATTGGGAAAACTAAAAATCAGCAAGACACAGGCACCCCAAAGTTTAGGGCTGCTCTGTTGACAAGAACCCCCACTTCATTACACCTTAAATATCCTAGGAAAGAGAAAAATGGATAAAGAAGTTGTGGACCTCATGTACAATGGAATATCACTCAGCCATGAAATCAACGTCATAAGGCTACTAGCAGCACGATGAGTGGATTTAGGTACGACGATTCTAAGTGAAATAAGTCACACAGAAAAAGACACTTATCATAAGATATCACTTATAGAGGGAATGTAAAAACTGCTACACTTGAACTGAATGGCAAAACAGGACAGAGTCAGACGTTTAGAAAACACAATATGGCTGCTGAACGGGAAAGGTGAGGTGGGGTGATGCATAAAACAAGGGTTTCAAATTAGCTCAGATACCGTTCCATAAACCCAATATGTAAGAGACAAGACCTATTCCTTTTTCAGTGAACTGGACTCAACACCCCCTATTCACCACACAAGAATATATCTGACTAGTAAGAATCTTCAAACCTATGTATTGATATCTCTCTGTAAGTGAGTCAAGGGGGTGTAAAGCGGCATAAACACAGCCGTGAAAAGCAGCTAAACCCCATTATAAAAATAAATTACTTTTAAAAACCAGTGAAACAAAGACAGTGAAAGAAAGAGAAATTCTTACAAAATTCGTTCAGGGGCTGTGATGCAACCTGGATTGACCATATCTAGACCCACAGCTGATTGAGACATAAGGGTGGACTCTCTTGGGGCTGAGAGGTTCGGTGAGGTTGGGTGAGCCAACGCAGACCCTTTAAAGTAATACTGCATGGTACCCATCCCATGGGTCCCAAATCTCCAGGTTCAAGGGCATCTTCCTACGTCGAAAACGTGCAAGAGAAACCCAGAAGATGGTACACCGTGTGATCGGGAAAGGTTTCTAAAACGCACCTCATTTCTCATCTCCTTTGCTCGGGTTCGCCATTCCAGCCGATTTACTAGCCATCTCCCTCCTTGGAGAATCAGCACCTTTAACCTCCTGTTCCGTACAGGTTGCAATTTGTCCTGAGGATGAACGGGAAGAGGGGGAACCAATGAGAGACTAGCTCTAGGTGTTGGGACAGGCACAGGTCACTCTATTTTCCCATCAGGAAGAAGAATTAACCACGAGCTCAGCCTGCCCCCCAGAACCAGAAGAGGGCCTGAAGCAATCCTGCGCTTTTGGGGCCAGCTCCCAAAAAAGCGAGTTGAAAAATGGAGCTCAGGGGCACTGCAATTCACAAACCTGCAGAGTTTTAAATGATACCTCTCGTCCACAAATATATTAAGGGAAGGCAACGAAGAGCCTTTGAAAGCAAGGCAGAATTGCAGGAAACTGATTTCAGGAGGTAGATTCGAATCGCCTTGAAAGCACATGAAAAGCGGCAAAACGTGGACAATGATGCCCTTGGCCAAAAAGGGCGTATGCGTTTTTTCCTGAATATATACAGGAAAAAACGCATACGCCCTTTTTGGCCAACCAAGCAACCTGGAAAGGCAAATCAGTGCTACAAAGAAGTTTCGCTTCTCAGGGGGAAAAAGGGCCATGCGGAAAAAAGTGTCCAAACCAGAAATGCAGGACCGGCCATGGAGAAATGGGAGCCTTGCTACGCTGATGGGTGTGATGTAAATTGCCAACAACCACTCTGGAGAAGTGTACGGTGTGTTCTGAAACATATAAAAAACACAGCTTGGAGAGCATAGGGCACTTCCACTCATGGGCGTATAAATTGGGAAAACTAAAAATCAGCAAGACACAGGCACCCCAAAGTTTAGGGCTGCTCTGTTGACAAGAACCGCCACTTCATTACACCTTAAATATCCTAGGAAAGAGAAAAATGGATAAAGAAGTTGGGGTCCTCATGTACAATGGAATATCACTCAGCCATGAAATCAACGTCATAAGGCTAGTAGCAGCACGATGAGTGGATTTAGGTACGACGATTCTAAGTGAAATAAGTCACACAGAAAAAGACACTTATCATAAGATATCACTTATAAAGGGAATGTAAAAACCACTACACTTGAACTGAATTACAAAAGAGAACAGAGTCACACGTTTAGAAAACACACTATGGCTGCTGAACGGGAAAGGTGAGGTGGGGTGATGCATAAAACAAGGGTTTCAAATTAGTTCCGATACCCTTCCATAAACCCAATATGTAATAGACAAGACCTACTCCTTGCTCAGTGAACTGGACTCAACACCCCCTATTCACCGCACAAGAATATATCTGGCTAGTAAGAATCTTCAAACCTATGTATTGATATCTCTCTGGAAGTGAGTCAAGGGGCTGTAACACGGCATAAACACAGCCGTGAAAAGCAGCTAAACCCCATTATAAAAATAAATTACTTTTCAAAACCCATGAAACAAAGACAGTGAAAGAGAGAGAAATTCTTACAAAATTCGTTCAGGGGCTGTGATGCAACCTGGATTGACCATATCTGGACCCACAGCTGATTGAGACATAAGGGTGGACACTCTTGGGGCTGAGAGGTTTGGTGTGGTTGGGTGAGCCAACGCAGACCCTTTAAAGTAATACTGCATGGTACCCATCCCATGGGTCCCAAATCTCCAGGTTCAAGGGCATCTTCCTACGTCGAAAACATGCATGAGAAACCCAGAAGATGGCACACCGTGTGATCGGGAAAGGTTTCTAAAACGCACCTCATTTCTCATCTCCTTGTGCTCGGGTTCGCCATTGCAGCCCCTTTTCTAGCCTTCTCCCTCCTTGGAGAATCAGCACCTTTAACCTCCTGTTCCGTACCGGTTGCAATTTGTCCTGAGGATGAACGGGAAGAGGGGGAACCAATGATAGACTAGCTCTAGTGGTTGGGACTGGCACAGGTCACTCTATTTTCCCATCAGGAAGAACAATTAACCACAGCCTCAGCCTGCCCCCCAGAACGAGAAGAGGGCCACAAGCAATCCTGCGCTTTTGCGGCCAGCTCCCAAAAAGCGACTTGAAAAATGGAACTCAGGGGCACTGCAATTCCCAAACCTGCAGAGTTATAAATGATAACTCTCGTCCACAAATATATTGAGGGAAGGCAACCAAGAGGATTTGAAAGCAAGGCAGAATTGCAGGAAACAGATTTCAGGAGGTAGATTCGAATCGCCTTGAAAGCACATGAAAAGCGGCAAACCGTGGACAATGATGCCCTTGGCCAAAAAGGGCATATGCGTTTTTTCCTGAATATATTCAGGAAAAAACGCATACGCCCTTTTTGGCCAACCAAGCAACCTGGAAATGCAAATCAGCGCTACAAAGTAGTCTCGCTTCCCATCGGGCAAAAGGGCCATGCTGAAAAAAGTGTCAAAACCAGAAATGCAGGACAGGCCATGGAGAAATGGGAGCCTTGCTATGCTGATGGGCGGGATGTAAATTGACAACAGCCACTCTGGAGAAGTGTACGGTGTGTCCTGAAACATCTAAAAAACACAGCTTAGAGAGCATAGGGCACTTCCACTCATGGGTGTATAAATTGGGAAAACCAAAAATCAGCAAGACACAGGCACCCCAAAGTTTAGGGCTGCTCTGTTGACAAGAATCTCCACTTCATTACACCTTAAATATCCCAGGAAAGATAAAAATGGATAAAGAAATTTTGGTCCTTATGTGCAATGGGATATCACTCAGCCATGAAATCAATGTCATAAGACTAGTAGCATGATGAGTGGATTTAGGTACGAAGATTCTAAGTGAAATAAGTCACACAGAAAAAGACACTTATCATAAGATATCACTTACAGAGGGAATGTAAAAACCGTTACACTTGAACTGAATTACAAAACAGAACAGAGTCACACATTTAGAAAACACACTATGGCTGCTGAACGGGAAAGGTGTGGTGGGGTGATGCATAAAACAAGGGTTTCAAATTAGCTCAGATACCGTTCCATAAGCCCAATATGTAATAGACAAGACCTACTCCTTGCTCAGTGAACTGGACTCAACACCCCCTATTCACCGCACAAGACTATATCTGAGTAGTAAGAATCTTAAAACCTATGTATTGATATCTCTCTGTAAGTGAGTCAAGTGGGTGTAAAGCGGCATAAACACAGCAGTGAAAAGCACCTAAACCCCATTATAAAAATAAACTACTTTTAAATACCCATGAAACAAAGACTTTGAAAGAGAGAGAAATTCTCACACAATTCATTCAGGGGCTATGATGCAACCTAGATTGACCATATCTAGTTCCACAGCTGGATGAGACATAAGGGTGGACACTTTTGGGGCTGAAGGCTCCTTCCCTAGTTACCAGATTGGGGAAGGTGGAAAGGCTCCCGCCCTCCGGCCGTTACCTACCAAAGCAGCTTTCAAACCTGTGCTAATGGTCACTTCATATGAACAAGTACTTCAGGGCTGTAAATGAAACCTGCCTTCAAAATGTCTTGAGGGAGGTAATGGCCAAAAATTTTCAAAATGTGACACTTACTTTAAGAATACACTTTGAAGAACTAAGCTGTAATCACAGTTTGATAAATAGAAAGGGCATGCTTTAAAGCTCAATTTCAACAGATTTTGGGACACATGCAAATTCAACCACAGAGAGGTATCAGCTCGCACCTGTTAGAATAACCATCAGCAAGAAAACTACAAACAATAAATATTGAAGGTGTTTTGGAGAAATGCATACCCTCAATTTTAAGTGGGACGTAACCTGGAAAGAGCCACTAATGAGAACGGAATGGTGGTGCCTTTAAAACGTACACACTGAGCTACCATATGATACAGCAAGCCCACTCCTTGGCCTATAACATAAGAAGATAGAACTGGAAAGACACAGGCAAGAAAATATGCATTGCAGCAGTATTACAATAGCCAAGACATGGAGGCAACCAGAAAGTCCATCAAGAGGTGCGTGGCCAAAGAAGAACTGGTACACGTACAGATGGAATATTAGCCAGGGAAAAAAATGAAACAATGCCATTTGCAGCACCATGTATGATTCTTGAGGTAATCAGGCAAATTGTACTAAGTCAGAAAGCCAAAGACACATATCCTATAATATCACTTATAGGTCTTAGCTAAAAATTGATACCAATGAAGATATTTCCACAGAGAAATGCAATCACAGATTCATTAAACAAACTTATGGTTCAGCAAATGGATAGGTGTGAGGATTGGATACATTAGGATATTGGGGTTAAGATAGATATAGAAACACATGTGAAATACGTAATCACCAAAGACCTATGTAATACCAAGACAAGACTGCTCAACATTGTGTCATAACCTACATGGGAAAATGATGCAAAGAAGAATAGATATATGTATATGTTTAAAAGAACCACATCTTGCACACCTAGAAGAAACAAAACATTTTAATCAAATTTGCTCTGACAAAAAATAAAAATTAAATTAAAAAAAGAACAAGAAGTAATGAGACATAAACTTAAGGGGCTTTTTGCTGGCACATTGCATTCTAATTTACAACCAGAACATGACTTCCATTAAGGCTCTGTCATCACTAATAAAGCAGCTTTATAAGCAATGTTGAAGGTAGCTTAAAAGAAGTCTCACTAATTATTGATAGTAACAAGGAAACAAAGAAAAGTAAAAATCTCACTGCAAAAAGTATACATAGGGTAAGGATAGTAGATCAAACACTTATTAAACTTCTGTAAAGAATAAAAGACAACAGTAGTATGTTTTTTTAAAAAGAGAGGGCCCAAATAAATCTGAAATGAAAGAGATGATGTTACAACAGACAGACACCACAGAAATACAAAGCATCCTAAGATACACACAGGGTAACTCAGGGCTCAGACTGGACAGAGCCCACTCTCCAGTCCCTTGTACATGACTTACAGGAGCCTCAGGAACTGAGGAGGGGTTCCCTGAGGAGAGGCTCAAGATAGAATATGGTAGGCATTAACATGACTGCATTCATCTTAAACATGCCTGAACTACATTCACACGAGATGATTTTGTCCTGTATGTACATCGGCACCTCTAGTCGGAACTGCAGATCTTTGGCTTCAACACCTCTACTGACAACATTAGCTTCACCTGCTGTGGACCGTCTCCTATAGGATTTCGAGAACCACAAAACATCGAAGCTTCACAGGACCCAGAGTCTGTGTGACTCCACGCAGAGTCTCAGAGTCTCAACTCCACTCAGATACTCCACTCTTGGAGGGCACACACAAAGTAGTGTGCACATCAGGACCCAGGGGAAGAAGCAGTGACCCTGTAGGAGAATGACCAGAACTACCTGCTACTTTTAGAGGGTCTCCTGCAGAGGCAGGTGGTGGCTGTGGCTGTGGCTCACCGTGAGGACAATGACACTGGCAGCAGAAGTTCTGGGAAATACTCCTTGGTGTGAGCCCTCCCAGAGTCCGCCATTAGCCCCACCAAGAGCAAGGTAGGCTCCAGTGCTGGGTCGCCTCAGGCCAAACAACCAACAGGGAGGGAACCCAGCCCCATGCATCAGCAGACAAGCGGATTAAACTTTTTATTAAAGTTTTATTTAATCCGCAGACAAGCGGATTAAAGCTCTGCCCACCAAAGCAACACCCAGCTCTACCCACCACCAGTCCCTCCCATCAGGAAGCTTGCACAAGCCTCTAAGATAGACTCATCCACCAGAGAGCAGACAGCAGAAGCAAGAAGAACTACAATTCTGCATCCTGTGGAAGGAAAACCACATTCACAGAAAGATAGACAAAATGAAAAGGCAGAGGACTTTATACCAGATCAAGGAACAAGATAAAACCCCAGAAAAAAAAAAAACGAAATGACGTGGAGATAGGGAACCTTCCAGAAAAAGAATTCAGAATAATGATAGTGAAGTTGAGCCAAGACCTTGGAAAAAGAAAGGAGGCAAAGATCGAGAAGACACAAGAAATGCTTAACAAAGACCTAGAAGAATTAAGGAACAAACACCTAGAAGAATTAAAGAACAAACAAACAGAGGTGAACAATGTAATAACTGAAATGAAAAATATACTAGAAGGAATCAGTAGCAGAATAACTGTGGCAGAAGAACGGATAAGTGACCTGGAAGACAGAAAGGTGGAAATCACTGCCATGGAACAGAATAAAGAAAAAGAATGAAAATAAATGAAGACACCCCAAGAGTCCTCTGGGACAACATTAAACACAACAACATTCGCATGATAGGGATCCCAGAAGGAGAAGAGAGAGAAAGGACCCGAGAATATATTTGAAGAGATTATGGTCAAAAACTTCCCTAGCATGGGAAAAGAAATAGCCACCCAAGTCCAGAAGCACAGAGAGTCCCAGGCAGGATAAACCGAAGGAGAAAAATGACAAGACACATAGTAATCAAATTGACAAAAATTAACGACAAAGAAAAATTATTGAAAGCAGCAAGGGAAAAATGACAAATAACATACAAGGGAACTCCCATAAGGATAACAGCTGATTTCTCAGCAGAATATCTACAAGCCAGAAGGGAGTGGCATGATCAATTTAAAGTGATGAAAGGGAAGAACCTACAACCAAGAGTACTCCACCCTGCAAAGATCTCATTCAGATTTGATGGAGAAATCAAAAGCCCTACAGACAAGCAAAAGCTAAGAGAATTCAGCACCATGAAACCAGCTTTACACCAAATGCTAAAGGAACTTCTCTAAGTGGGAAACACAAGAGAAGAAAAGGACCCACCAAGACAACCCCATAACAATTAAGAAAATAGTAATAGGAACATACATATCGATAATTACCTTAAACGTGAATGCACTAAATGTTCCAACCAAAAGACACAGGCTCGCTGAATGGATACAAAAACAAGACCCATATATATGCTGTCTACAAGAGACCCATTTCAGACCTAGGGACACATACAGACTGAAAGTGAGGCGATGGAAAAATATACTCTATGCAAATGAAAATCAAAAGAAAGCTGGAGTAGCAATACTCATATCAGATAAAATAGATTTTAAAATAAAGAATGTTACAAGAGACAAGGAAAGACACTACATAATGGTCAAGGGATCAAACCAAGAAGAAGATATAACAATTATAAATATATATGTACCCAACATAGGAGCACCTCAATGTATAAGGCAACTGCTAACAGCTATAAAAGAGGAAATCAACAGTAACACAATAATAGTGGGGGACTTTAACAGCTCACTTACACCAGTGGAGATCAGCCAGACAGAAAATTAATAAGGAAACACAAGCTTTAAATGACACAATAGACCAGATAGAGTTAATTGATATTTATAGGACATTCCATCCCAAAACAGCAGATTACACGTTCTTCTTAACTGCACACGGAACATTCTCCAGGATAGATCACATCTTGGGTCACAAAGCCTCAGTAAATTTAAGAAAACTGAAATCATGTCAAGCAGCTGTTCCGACCACAATGCTATGAGATTAGAAATCAATTACACGGAAAAAAACCGTAAAAAACACAAACACATGGAGGCTAAACAATACGTTACTAAATAACCAAGAGATCACTGAAGAAATCAAAGAGGAAATCAAAAACTACCTAGAGACAAATGACAACAAAAACACGATGATCCAAAACCTATGGGATGCGGCAAAAGCAGTTCTAAGAGGGAAGTTTATAGCAATACAAGCCTACCTCAAGAAACAAGAAAAATCTCAAATAAACAATCTAACCTTACACCTAGAGGAACTAGAGAAAGAAGAACAAAACCCAAAGTTAGTAGAAGGAAAGAAATCTTAAAGATCAGAGCAGAAATAAATGAAATAGAAACAAAGAAAACGAAAGCAAAGATCAATAAACCTAAAAGCTGGTTCTTTGAGAAGATAAGCAATAATGATCAACCTTTAGCCAGACTCAAGAAAAAGAGGGAGAGGACTCAAATCAACAAAATTAGAAGTGAAAAAGGAGAAGTTACAACAGACACCACAGGAATACAAAGCATCCTAAGAGACTACTACACACAACTCTATGCCAATAAAATGGACAACCTGGAAGAAATGGACAAATTCTTAGAAAGGGATAACCTTCCAAGACTGAACCAGGAAGAAATAGAAAATATGAACAAACCTATCACAAGCAATGAATTTGAAACTGTGATTAAAAATCTTCCAACAAACAAAAGTCCAGAACCAGATGGCATCACAGGTGAATTCTATCAAACATTAGGGAAGAGCTAACACCCAAACTTCTCAAATTCTTCAAAACAATTGCAGGGGAAGGAACACTCCCAAACTCATTCTATGAGACCACCATCACCCTGATACCAAAATCAGACAGAGATACTACAAGGAAAGAAAATTATAGACCAATATCACTGATGAATATAGATGTAAAAATCCTCAACCAAATACTAGCAAACAGAATCGAACAACACATTAAAAGGATCATACACCATGATCAAGTGGGGTGTATCCCAGGGATGCAAGGATTCTTCAATATACACAAATCAATGTGATACACCATATTAACAAATTGTAGAATAAAACCATATGATCATCTCAATAGATGAAGGAAAAGATTTTGTGAAAATTCAACACCCATTTACGATAAAAACTCTGCAGAGTGTGGGCATAGAGGGAAACTACCTCAACATAATAAAGGTCATATATGACAAACCCGCAGCAAACACCATTCTCAATGGTGAAAAACTGCAAGCGTTTCCTCTAAGATCAGGAACAAGACGAGGATGTCCACTCTCACCACTGCTATTCAACATAGTTTTGGAAGTCCTAGCCATGGCAATCAGAGAAGAAAAAGAAATAAAAGGAATACAAAAAGGAAAAGAAGGAGTAAAATTGTCACTGTTTGCAGATGACATGATATCATAGATAGAGAATCCTAAAGATGCCACCAGAAAACCACTGGAGCTAATCAATGAATCTGGTAAAGTTGCAGGATACAAAATTAATGCACAGAAATTGCTTGCATTCCTATACACTAACAATGAAAGATCAGAAAGAGAAATTAAGGAAACAATCCCATTACCACTGCAACAAAAAGAATAAAATACCTAGGAATAAACCTACCTAAGGAAGTAAAAGACCTGTACTCAGAAAACTATAAGACGCTGATGAAAGAAATCAAAGATGATATAAACAGATGGAGACATATACCATGTTCTTGGATTAGAAGAATCAATATTGTGAAAATGACTATACTACCCAAAGCAATCTACAGATTTAATGCAATCCCGATCAAAATACTTTTGGCATTTTCTACAGAACAAGAAAAAAAAATCTTAAAATTTGTAGGGAGACACAAAAGACCCTGGATAGCCAAAGCAGTCTTGAGGGGGAAAAAAAAGAGCTGGAGGAATCAGACTTCCAGACTTCAGACTATATTACAAAGCTACAGTAATCAGATAATATGGTACTGACACAAAAACAGAAATATAGGTCAATAGAACAGGATAGAAAGCACAGAGATAAACCCACATACCTATGGTTAACTAATCTATGACAAAGGAGGCAAGGGTATACAACGGAGAAAAGACAGTGTCTTCAGTAAGTGGTGCTGGGAAAACTGGACAGCTACATGTAAAAGAATGAAATTAGAACACTCCCTAACACCATACACAAAAATAAACTCAAAATGGATTAGAGACCTAAATATAAGACCAGCCACTATAAAACTCTTAGAGGAAAGCATAAGCAGAACAGTCTATGACATAAATCACAGCAAGATCCTTTTTGACCCACCTCCTAGAGAAATGGAAATAAAAACAAAAATTAAAAAATGGGACCTAATGAAACATAAATTCTTTTGCACAGCAAAGGAAAACATAAGCAAGATGAAAAGACAACCATCAGAATGGGAGAAAATATTTTCAAATGAAGCAAATGGCAAAGGATTAATCTCCAAAAAGCAGCTCATGTAGCTCAATATCACAAAACCAAACAACCCAATCCAAAAATGGGCAGAAGACCTAAATAGACATTTCTCCAAAGAAGATATACAGGTTGCCAACAAACACATGAAAGGATGCTGAACATCACTAATCATTAGAGAAATGCAAATCAAAACTACAGCGAGGTATCACCTCACACCAGTCAGAATGGCCATCATCAAAAAATCTACCAACAATAAATGCTGGAGAGGCATTAATTGGAGAAAAGGGAACCCTCTTGCACTGTTGGTGGGAATGTAAATTGATATAGCCACTAGGGAGAACGGTATGAAGGTTCCTTAAATACTAAAAATAGAACTACCATACAACCCAGCAAACCCACTCCTGGACATTTACCCTGAGAAAACCATAATTCAAAAAGAGTCATGTACCACAATGTTCACTGTAGCTCTATTTACAATAGCCAGGACATGGAAGCAACCTAAGTGTCCATCAACAGATAAATGGATAAAGAAGATGTGGCACATATATACAATGGAACATTATTCAGCCATAAAAAGAAACGAAATTGAGTTATTTTTAGTGAGGTGGATGGATCTAGAGTCTGTCCTACAGAGTGAAGTAAGTCAGAAAGGGAAAAACAAACACTGTATGCTAACACATATATATGGAATCTAAAAAAAAAAAGTTTATGTAGAACCTAGGGGCAGGAAAGGATTAAGGACACAGACGTAGAGAAAGGACTTGAGGACATGGGGAGGGGGAAGGGTAAGCTGGGACAAAGTGAGAGAGTGGTATGGACATATATACACTACCAAATGTAAAATTGATAGCTACTGGGAAGCAGCCACATAGCACAGGGAGATCAGGTCTGTGCTTTGTGACCACCTAAAAGGGTGGGATAAGGGAGTGAGAGGGAGGTGCAAGAGGGAGGGGATATGGTGTTATATGTATACGCATAGCTGATTCACTTTTTTATACAGCAGAAACTAACACACAATTGTAAAGCAATTATACTCCAATAAAGATGTAAAAGAAAAAAAAAATAGAAAGCCCAGAGATAAACCTACACACCTATGACCCACTAATCTATGACAAAGGAGGCAAGGATATACAATGGAGAAAAGACAGTCTCTTCAATAAGTGGTGCTGGGAAAAATGGACAGCTACATGTAAAAGAATGAAATTAGAACACTCCCTAACACCATACACAAAAAATAAACTCAAAATGCATTAGAGACCAAAATGTAAGACCGGACACTAGAAAACTCTTAGAGGAAAACATAGGAAGAATACTCTTTGACATAAATCACAGCAAGGTCGTTTTTGATCCACCTCCTAGAGTAATGGAATAAAAAACAATAATAAACAAATGGGAGCAAATGAAACCTAAAAGCTTTTGCAAAGCAAAGGAAACTACAAACAAGACGAAAAGACAACCCTCAGAATGGGAGAAAATATTTGCAAACGAATCAATGGACAAAAGATTAATCTCCAATGTATATAAACAGCTCATGCAGCTCAACAGTAAAAAAACAAACAACCCAATCCAAAAATGGGCAGATGACGTAAATAGACATTTGTCCCAAGAAGACATACAGATGACCAAGAAGTACATGAAAAGCTGCTCAACATCACTAATTATTAGAGAAATATAAACCAAAACTACAATGAGTTATCACCTCACACGAGTTAGAATGGGCATCATCAGAAAATCTACAAACAACAAATGCTGGAGAGGGTGTGGAGAAAAGGGAACCCTCTTACACTATTTGTGGGAATGTAAGTTGATACAGTCACTATGGAGAACAGTATGGAGGTTCCTTAAAAAACTAAATATAGAATTACCATATGACCCAGCAATCCCACTACTGGCCATATACCCAGAGAAAACCATAATTCAAAAAGACATATTCAAAAAAAAAAAGACATATTAACCACAATGTTCACTGCAGCACTATTTACAATAGCCAGGTCATGGAAGCAACCTAAGTGCCCATAGACAGACGAACGGAAAAGATGTGCTACATATATAAAATGCAATATTTCTCAGCCATAAAAAGGAATGAAATTGGGTCATTTGTAGAGACGTGGATAGATCTAGAGACTGTCATACAGAGTGAAGTTAGTCAGAAAGAGAAAAACAAATATCGTATATTAACGCATACATGTGGAACCTAGAAAAAATGGTACAGATGAACCGGTTTGCAAGGCAGAAATAGAGACACAGATGTATAGAACAAATGTATGGACACCAAGGGGGGAAAGTGGCAGGGTGGTGGTGGTGGGATGAATTGCGAGCCTGGGATTGACATATATACACTTATATGTATAAAATAGATAACCAATAAGAACCTGCTGTATAAAAAAATGAATAAAATAAATTCAAAAATTAAAAAATAATTAATACTTAAAAAAATAAAACAGAAAAAAAGTTCTGTCCTTCCCATAGACGTATTTGTATGAATGAATTATTTCCATGCTTATATCCATAAATACAAAAAGAGGAATAAAACTTACCTTGAACCAAAAAAGAAAAAAACAAAAACAGAACCCACTGGTCATACAGAGGAAAACCCTATCAGGGCACTTGCTCCACTGGTAAACAATTCTGAAGTTGGTCACAGGTGGGGAATCATTTCCCATGCAGCCAGCAGCCCCAACACAAGGAGCGTCCTCATTGCAAAGCTGGGGGACCGTGAGGAGGCGTCTCTGAGTAAATGTGAGCTGAGCCCCAGGCCAGTTGCTGCTGAACTTTTCCCACCCTTCCCAGGTAAAACACCTGAATGTGTGCAAAGACTTTAAAAGCTAGAGGAAGGGGCTTGGACACGCAGGCCGACTTGGTGCCTGCAGGCCAGCCAGGATGGTCCTGGCCCCGGGCACTCGTCTGGAAGCTTTCCATTTCCCTGCCTGAGGTACCCCTCCTGTCCCGGTCCCCACTGCTTTTTTCCTTCCTCACCTCTGCCCGGGGAGAAATTCCAGCAGCAAGTATGGGTGACACATCCTCCTCTTTAGCAGGTGGCAGCCCGGCAACTCCTGCAGGAAGTCCAGCAGAGCCCCAGTCACACCGGGCCACTCATAGAGCCATGGGCCCTACTCCCTCCCACCATCCCAACCCCGAGACTGCTGACGGGGCAGAGAATATGGCGTCAGGCACAGCTGCAGAGGCTTTTGCTGCCTGGAGGGGTGTTTATATTGACCTCAACCCAGGCACACCTGGGAAGGGCTGGCTGGCCGGGTCAGGCTGCCCAGGCCAGCCAATCCTCGCCCCTCAGGGGCTCAGAGTTGCAGAAAATGGGCCTTGCTGCACCGGCCAGATCCAAGGAACAGGTGTAGGGTCCCGAGAGTCAGGATAGATAAGGGGCGGCAGCCCTGGCTTGTTTTCTAATCATTTTATCTGGTTCATGAGTGGGAGACAACTTCAAGAAGACCCTCTGCTAATGAGAGGAACCCAGGAGTCAGGGAGAGGAGGGGTGGTGGGTGGAGACAGAGGCCTGGTGCCCCGGCTGCAGTGGAAGCCCCTGGAAGACCAGGCAGAGGGAGGCCGCACAGAGTGAAGCCTAGGGTCACAGACCTGTTGGAGCTGCTGTTTGTTAGTTCAAGCTCTGCTCTGAGGCGCTCTGTGTCAGCTCTGAGCTACAGTTGTGCTGGGGGTGCTCTGCAATGAGGGCTATGTGCACGGTTCCTGTGTGCCCAGCCCTGCCAGGGTACCTGTCCAGGGGAGCTCCATATCCAGGGAGGGGCCTGCCCACGAGAGCCCTGTGGGCTGCTGCATACCTGCCCAGGTGAGCTCCATATCCTGGGAGGGGCCTGACCATGAGGGCCCCATGGGTTGCTGGGTACATGCCCAGGTGAACTCCATATCCTGGGAGTGGCCTAACACCGAGAGTCCCATGGGCTGCTGGGTACCTGCCCAGGTGAGCTCCATATCCTGGGAGGGGCCTGACCACAAGAGCCCCGTGGGCTGCTGGGTACCTGGTAGAGGACGACAGGACAGTCAGTGAAGCCACAGAGGATATACATCTAGTAGTTCCAAATTCCTACACCCTGCTGGTCATTCTACCATCCACCAGGACATGGTATTCTGTATTAGACTTCAATGATGCCTTCTTCTGTATTCCATTAGTCCCAGAGTCACAAGAAATTTTGGCTGTGAGTGGCAGGACTCAACATACAACAAAAACAATGCTGCCGGGCCGTCCTGCCCCAGGGGTTCAAAAATCCCCACACCATCTTTTGGGAAACGTTAGCTAAAGACCTAAAAGATCTACCTCTGGAGAAGGGAACCCTCCTTCAATATGCAGATGACATTCTGATCACCAGCCCGACTAAGGAGGCCTCTGAACTACCTAGCCAATAAAAGATAGAAGGTGTCCAAGAAAAAGGCTCAAATATCACAAACTAAGGTGACCTTCCTGGGTTTCATTCACACAGAAGGTCGGAGAAGCCCACCCCAGGAAAGGGAAGAAGCCATTTGCAGCCTCACCCTTCCTAAAACTAGAAGACAGCTTAGGGGTTCCTGGGGAGACCGGGGTTTGCTGCATCTGGATCCCTAACTACAGTCCAATAACTGGGCCTCTATATGAAACACTGAAAGGAAAAGATGATGATCCTTTTGAATAGAATCCAGAAGCGGCCTTTCAAGAAGGGAAAGTGCAGTCAATTCAGACCCTTGCCCTGGACCTCCTTAAGTTAGCTAAACCCTTTGACCTTTACATTCCTGGTCCAAGGCGAATCGCCCTTGGAGTATTAGTGCAAAAACTGGGACCACTTGAAATGGAACAATGCAAGAATGCCCTCCAGGCATTGGCCAGCCACCCCATCTGACCAGGATACTGGGGGTATCTAAAAACCTGGAAATCAGCAGCCCGCAAGTCCAGCTCCCTCGTAAAGGTAAAGGATGCCACTTGGTGATCCTAACCACCCACCATGCCCTGAAGTTGCAGGGATTGCTCCGTGGGCACAATGACCTCGAGTGAGGAGGCCGTCCAACACCAACCTCCAGAGAGACAACCGGGGGCAATGGGCCCCCATGACGACTCGTGTGACCGTCACTTGACCTGGAGTTTCTCTCAGAAAACAACAAGAGTGTGCCCCAAAAGAGCAGACTATTGCTTACAGGACTTACTGCACCCAGAGCGGAGCTAATAAACTTGGCAGGGGAACCGTAAATAACGCTGCCACCATAGAAAAGCCTACAGACACTGCGGTGACGGAGGCCAATGAGACCGGCTGTACTCCTGGCTACTTCAAAAGGCCGTTGACTGAGTGGCCGTCATGGTCCTGGATCACCACCAGCCCTGGACTGTCTGGGAGTTGAGCAAGCAGGGCTCTGATACCTGGTGCTGTTTGTACGTTAATTCAGTGGCCTAACTGAAGAAAGCGCAGACTACTGGTCAGAGCATCTAGGCTGGCAGAAACCGTCAGCCTAAGGGGGTCGAACCAATGTGGAGCAGGGTAAAACCGCCCACCCCCCCGCAACGTCTCTGAACATCTCTTTCCTGGACCCTTAAAGGTCATTAGAATCTATGAAACTTCCAATGCTGGTGCTCAGGCAGACGAGCAGTGAGGGAGGAGGCCTGGGGACAATCCACCTCACCTGGAGGCTGCTGGAGAGAAGTCCTGCCCCTCCCCCCAGGTATGAGGACACCCAACTCAGCACGAAGCATTTACAGAAGAGGTGTCTGCACCCTCAGTGCCCCACGAATGAGGAATGGGACAAAAGGCAGAGGAGGGCTTTGTCACTGGCAAAGCCCATTAAAAATTCCTGGGAGATAAAAATAGAATCTGGGCAATAAAATAAAGTCTAACCATTTTGTCCTTTGTACTTTGTCTAATTTCACTTGCTCCTAGGTTTCCACATGCAGAGGTCCCACACCCGGCACTTCAGACCCGGTTTCCTAGTGCAAGATGGCTGGGCCGACACCTCAGCTCGTGGGGCCCTGTGCAGACTCTGCGACATAGAGCCTGAGCTCCAGCCAACCCGGCCCTCGAGAGCTCTGCCCCCTCCCTCTGGCTGATGCTGACAGGATCCCTACACAGCAGCCCGGCCCACAACCCGCAGGGGAGCACACACTCTCACCTCTCCATTCTCTGATTAAAATATAAAGTTTTCCTTTGCTTCTGAACCAAAGTCAGTCTCGATCTGTTGGCTCCAATGACACTGGGCAGGGAGACCCTTGTTGGGGCCCACTCTGCAGGATCAGTAACAGAATTTGAGAACATTGTAACTTCAATGAACAGATGTGTGAGCCAAACTGTAATTAACATAGAGCAGTGTATAAGGCTCGTGTAAAATAAGATGTTTCTAACACTTCCATTTGATATTTCTATCACTTTATTATAAGCAAGTTCAGTGGAGGGGTTTGTCTTATTTGTCAGGTCAACAGTAGTGAAATGCAGTGATTTCTTTCCAAGGATGTACATCTAATAATCTTGGTTGAAGTTTCAACCTTGTTTTGAATGATTTTCCATTGAAAATGATACCTCTCTTTCAGCTCCTAGATTTCTGAGAAGTATAAAATCTTATATTTTTTTATTACCAAAGGGGAAAGGTGGGAGGAGGGATAAATTAACAGTTTCGGATTAACATATACACACTGCTATGTATAAAATATATCATCAACAAGGATCTACTGTATAGCACAGGGAACTATACTCAATATTTTTTAATGACCCCTAAGGGGAAATAATCTGAAAAACAATAGATATCTCTATCGACATCATCTATCAACTACAGATAAAATGGAAACTAAAGGAGGCCGATGGTGAGCGTTTCTGAACCTGAAGACTTCAATCATCTAAAGTTCGGACTCTGCCTACAGCCCAAGTCCCTTAATGAACACACATGTACCAGTAGCTTAAAAATTCCCCAGATTGGAGCTTGGGGAGACACTGATTTGGAAAAATCCCTGGTGTTCGCCTTACATACACGGGACCTTTCCTACAGCTAAAACATGCCTGTGACACCCAGAAGATGGAACACGGTTGGATCAGGAAGATTTTGGAAAAGGAACCAAAACTCCTAATTTCCTGGTTGTTGGATTCACCCCTCCAGCCTTTTTCCTTAAAATCTCCCCACTTGAGGATGTCAGCACCTTCAACATCCAGTTGCACAGAATTTGGAATTTGTCCAAAGGAAAAAGGGGAAGGAGGAGAAACAAGGAGAGCCAAGCCCTAGATGCTCGGACAGGCACATGTCACTCTAATTTCCAATCAGGAAGAAGAATTAAGCAAAGGCGTAGCCTGCCACTGAGAACCAGAGCAGGGCCAGAAGCAAACCAGAGGCTCTGCGGGAAGCTCCCAAAAAGCGAGTTGAAAAATGGAGCTCAGGGGCACTGCAATTCACAAACCTGCAGAGTTTTAAATTATAATTATCGTCCAAAACTATATTGAGGGAAGGCAACGAAAAGGATTGGAAAGTAAGGCAGAATTGCAGGAAACAAATTTCAGGAGTTAGATTCGAATAGCCACTAAAGCACATGAAAAGCGGCCAAACGTCGACAAGGATGCACTTGGCCAAAAAGGGCGTATGCGTTTTTTCCTGAATAAATTCAGAAAAAAAACGCATAGGCCCTTATAGGCAAACCAAGCAAGCCGGAAATGCAAATCAGCACTACAAAGAGGACTCACTTCCCATCGGTCAAAAGGAACTTCCTGAAAAAGTGTAAAACCAAGAAATCCAGGAGAGGCCAAGGAGGAAAGGGAGCCTTGTTACACTGATGGGCGGGATGTAAATTGCCAACGGCGAGTCTGGAGAAGGGTATGGTGTTTCCTAAAACATCTAAAAAACAGAGCTAGAGAGAATAGGGCACTTCCACTCATGGGCGTATAAATTGGGAAAACTAAAAATCAAAAAGACACAGGCAACCCAAAGCTTAGTGCTGCTCTGGTTACAAGAAACTCCACTTCATTACAACTTAAATATATTAGGAAAGAGAAAAATGGATAAAAAAGTTGTGGTCCTCATGTACAATGGAATATCACTCAGGGATGAGATCAACGTCATAAGGCTAGTAGCAGCACGATGAGTGGATTTAGGTACGACGACTCTAAGTAAAATAAGTCACACAGAAAAAGACACTTATCATAAGATATCACTTATAGAGGGAATGTAAAACCGCTACACTTGAACTGAATTACAAAACAGAACAGAGTCACACGTTTAGAAAACACACTATGGGTGCTGAACGGGAAAGGTAAGGTGGGGTGATGCATAAAAAAAGGGTTTCGAATTAGCTCAGATACCGTTCCATAAACCCAATATGTAATAGACAAGACCTACTCCTTGCTCAGTGAACTGGACTCAACACCCCCTATTCACCACACAAGAATATATCTGACTAGTAAGAATCTTCAAACCTATGTATTGATATCTCTCTGTAAGTGAGTCAAGGGCGGTGTAAAGCAGCATAAACACAGCCGTGAAAAGCAGCTAAACCCCATTATAAAAATAAATTACTTTTCAAAACCCGTGAAACAAAGACAGTGAAAGAGAGAGAAATTCTTACAAAATTTGTTCAGGGGCTGAGATGCAACCTGGATTGACCATATCTAGACCCACAGCTGATTGAGACATAAGGGTGGACACTCTTGGGGCTGAGAGGTTTGGTGAGGTTGGGTGAGCCAACGCAGAGCCTTTAAAGTAATACTGCATGTTACCCATCCCATGGGTCCCAAATCTCCAGGTTTAAGGGCATCTTCCTACGTCGAAAACATGCATGAGAAACCCAGAAGATGGTACACCGTGTGATCGGGAAAGGTTTCTAAAACGCACCTCATTTCTCATCTCCTTGTGCTCGGGTTCGCCATTCCAGTCGCTTTACTAGCCATCTCCCTCCTTGGAGAAAGAGCACCTTTAACCTCCTGTTCCGTACAGGTTGCAATTTGTCCTGAGGATGAACAGGAAGAGGGGGAAACAATGAGAAACTAGCTCTAGGTGTAGGGACAGGCACAGGTCACTCTATTTTCCCATCAGGAAGAAGAATTAACCACAAGCTCAGCCTGCCCCCCAGAACCAGAAGAGGGCCTCAAGCAATCCTGTGCTTTTGCGGCCTGCTCCCAAAAAAGTGACTTGAAAAATGGAGCTCAGGGGCACTGCAATTCACAAACCTGCAGAGTTATAAATGATAACTCTCATATACAAATATATTGAGCGAAGGCAACGAAGAGGATTTGAAAGCAAGGCAGATTTGCAGGAAACAGATTTCAGGAGGTAGATTCGAATCGCCTTGAAAGCACATGAAAAGCAGCAAAACGTGGACAATGATGTCCTTGGCCAAAAAGGGCGTATGCGTTTTTTTCCTGAATATATTCAGGAAAAAACGCATACGCCCTTTTTGGCCAACCAAGCAACATGGAAAGGCAAATCAGCGCTACAAAGAAGTCTCGCTTCCCAGCGGGCAGAAGGGCCATGTGGAAAAAAGTGTCAAAACCAGAAATGCAGGACCGGCCATGGAGAAATGGGAGCCTTGCTACGCTGATGGGCGGGATGTAAATTGCCAACAGCCACTCTGGAGAAGTGTACGGTGTGTCCTGAAACATCTAAAAAACACAGCTTGGAGAGCATAGGGCACTTCCACTCATGGGCGTATAAATTGGGAAAACTAAAAATCAGCAAGACAAGGCACCCCAAAGTTTAGGGGTGCTCTGTTGACAAGAACCCCCACTTCATTACACCTTAAATATCCTAGGAAAGAGAAAAATGGATAAAGATGTTGGGGTCCTCATGTACAATGGAATATCACTCAGCCATGAAATCATCGTCATAAGGCTAGTAGCAGCACGATGAGTGGATTTAGGTATGACGATTCTAAGTGAAATAAGTCACACAGAAAACGACACTTATCATAAGATATCACTTATAGAGGGAATGTAAAAACCGCTACACTTGAACTGAATTACAAAACAGAACAGAGTCACACGTTTAGAAAACACACTATGGCTGCTGAACGGGAAAGGAGAGGTGGGGTGATGCATAAAACAAGGGTTTCAAATTAGCTCCGATACCGTTTCATTAACCCAATATGTAATAGACAAGACCTACTCCTTGCTCAGTGAACTGGACTCAACACCCCCTATTTAATGCACAAGAATATATCTGACTGGTAAGAATCTTCAAAACTATGTATTGATAACTCTCTGTAAGTGAGTCAAGGGGGTAGGGGTTTAAAGCGGCATAAACACAGCCGTGAAAAGCAGCTAAACCCCATTATAAAAATAAATTACTTTTCAAAACCAGTGAAACAAAGACAGTGAAAGAGATAGAAATTCTTACAAAATTCGTTCATGGGATGTGATGCAACCTGGATTGACCATATCTAGACCCACAGCTGATTGAGACATAAGGGTGGACACTCTTGGGGCTGAGAGGTTTGGTGAGGTTGCGTGAGCCAACGCACACCCTTTAAAGTAATACTGCATGGTACCCATCCCATGGGTCCCAAATCTCCAGGTTCAAGGGCATCTTCCTACGTCGAAAACATGCATGAGAGACCCAGAAGATGGTAGACCGTGTAATCGGGAAAGGTTTCTAAAACGCACGTCATTTCTCATCTCCTTGTGCTCGGGTTCGCCATTCCAGCCGCTTTACTAGCCATCTCCCTCCTTGGAGAATCAGCTCCTTTAACCTCCTGTTCCATCCAGGTGGCAATTTGTCCTGAGGATGAACGGCAAGAGGGGGAACCAATGAGAGACTAGCTCTAGGGGTTGGGAGAGGCACAGGTCACTCTATTTTCCCATCAGGAAGAAAAATTAACCACAGGCTAAGCCTGCCAACCGGAACCAGAATAGGGCCTGAAGCAATCCTGCGCTTTTGCAGCCAGCTCCCAAAAAAGTGACTTGAAAAATGGACCTCAGGGGCACTGCAATTCACAAACCTGCAGAGTTATAAATGTTAACTCTCGTCCACAAATATATTGAGGGAAGGCAACGAAGAGGATTTGAAAGCAAGGCAGAATTGCAGGAAACAGATTTCAGGAGGTAGATTCGAATCGACTTGAAAGCACATGAAAATCGGCAAAACGTGGACAATGATGCCCTTGGCCAAAAAGAGTGTATGCGTTTTTTCCTGAATATATTCAGGAAAAAACGCATACGCACTTTTTGGCCAACCAAGCAACCTGGAAAGGCAAATCAGCGCTCCAAAGAAGTCTCGCTTCCGAGCGGGCAAAAGGGCCATGTGGAAAAAAGTGTCAAAAGGACAAATGCACGACCGGCCATGGAGAAATGGGAGCCTTGCTATGCTGATGGGCGGGATGTAAATTGCAAATAGCTACTCTGCAGAAGCGTACAGTGTGTCCTGAAACATCTAAAAAACACAGCTTGGAGAGCATAGATCACTTCAACTGATGGGTGTATAAATTGGGAAAACTAAAAATCAGCAAGACACAGGCACTCCAAAGTATAGAGCTGCTCTGTTGACAAGAACCCACACTTCATTACACCCTAAATATCCTAGGAAAGAGAAAAATGGATAAAGAAGTTGTGGTCCTCATGTACAATGGAATATCACACAGCCATGAAATCAAGCTCATAAGGCTAGTAGCAGCACGATGAGTGGATTTAGGTACGACGATGCTAAGTGAAATAAGTCACACAGAAAAAGACACTTATCATAAGATAGCACTTATAGAGGGAATGTAAAAACCGCTACACTTCAACTGAATTACAAAACAGAACAGAGTCACACGTTTAGAAAACACACTATGGCTGCTGAACGGGAAAGGTAAGGTGGGGTGATGCATAAAACAAGGGTTTCGAATTAGCTCAGATACCGTTCCATTAACCCAATAGGTAATAGACAAGACCTACCCCTTGCTCAGTGAACTGGACTCAACAACCCCTATTCACCGCACAAGCATGTATCTGATTAGTAAGAATCTTCAAACCTATGTATTGATATCTCTTTGTAAGTGAGTCAAGGGGGTGTAAAGCGGCATAAACACAGCCGTGAAAAGCAGCTAAACCCCATTATAAAAATAAATTACTTTTCAAAACCCGTGAAACAAAGACAATGAAAGAGAGAGAAATTCTTACAATATTGTTCAGGGTCTGTGATGCAACCTGGATTGACCATATCTAGACCCACAGCTAATTGAGACATAAGGGTGGACACTCTTGGGGCTGAGAGGTTTGGTGAGGTTGGGTGAGCCAACGCAGACCCTTTAAAGTAATACTGCATGGTACCCATCCCATGGGTCCCAAATCTCCAGGTTCAAGGGCATCTTCCTACATCGAAAACGTGCATGAGAAACGCAGAAGATGGTACACCGTGTGATGGGGAAAGGTTTCTAAAACGCACCTCATTTCTCATATCCTTGTGCTCGG